>NC_134494.1:33302018-33402493 GCF_040206685.1 Ascaphus truei
ATCTTAATATATAAATGTGAAATTTGTATGGGTGTTGGTAGATGTGGTGAATCTGATTGGTCCGTGGTCCGCTGACATCACAGACACACCTACTCCATTGTGACACACACACATACTGCCACCCACTCTCACCCCAGTACACTCACCATACCTCACCCACAGCTCACCTACCCGCTGACTCCCCCCCACCATCACCCCCCCTCACCCACATCTCACCTCTCCACTGGCTCCCCCCCACCATCACCACCCCTCACCCACAGCTCACCTCCGCGCTGGCTCCCCCCCACCATCACCCCCCCTCACCCACAGCTCCCCTTCCCGCCATCACCCCCCTCACCTCCCCGCTACCTTCCCCCTCGGCGCACCTTCCCCCCTATGCCACCGGCTCACAATATTAAAATGGCGCTCCGCACTACTCCATCCGGTCGGACGCCACAATATTAAAATGGTGCTCCGCACTACTCCACCCTGTCGTCCCCCTTACCGCACAATTTCAACTGTGCACCCCTCTAGGCGGCGAACGGAAGAGGCTGCTCTGCCCCTCCCCCCGTGGCCATGTCCCGGAGCGAAGGGCATGTCCCGCGCAGCCGCCACTGTCCTGCTCCCCCCTGTTGAAGGGGGAAGGCATGCCGATGGGGGAAGGTAAGCTGCGGGTGAGGGGAGGTGAGCCGGTGGCAGCTACAGCATTGTTGTGGCTTGTGGGAAGGCTGGAGGGTCCCCGTGTCCCCCCACCGGGGGGTGGGAAGTGGAGGGGGGGTGGAAGTCGAATGGGAGGATGGTGTGGTTTTAAAATGGGGTGGTGGTATAAAAGGTTGTGTGTTTCCATTTTTGGTGGCTGCTAAAAGAGTAAAAGGCAGGTCAGGTCAACGTCAGAGAAGGCTATATTTATTATAGGGTAAGAGGGGTGCACAGTTGAAATTGTGCGGTAAGGGTGACTCCTGTCCACTGTCCCCCCCTCCTCTCCACTGCACCCCCCTGTCTATTCTCCCACCCCTGTCCACTCTCCCCCCCTCCTGTCCACTGCCCCTCCCCTTCCTGTCCTCTCCACTGCCCCCCCCCTCCTGTCCTGTCCACTGTCCCCCCCTCCTGTCCACTGTCCTTCCCTCCCTCTGGGGGGGGGGGCATGGAGAAAGAGGGGGAGCACAGAAATAGGGGGAGAGGAGGGAGCAGGAAATTTAACTCCCGGGCAACGTCGGGTCTCTCAGCTAGTATAGAATAAAGTGTGCTACTGTCAACATTAAGTGATACAATAGTAAAGAACGTGCTGCTCCAATGAGCTAAACAGGTCCTATATTACCCACAATAGTACCCACAATAGTACACAAAATGTGAATAAAACGTGAAATACAACACCGTATACAGGGTTGAGCAAAAACAGAGCGTCTGCAGCTATGAACAAGGGGGTAGCTCGGCACACCCAACACTAGAGGAGAAAAAAAAACATAGACAGCGCAAAACCGCTCATAGTGAAGTATGTTTTAGTAAAATTGAATATTAGCAAAAGGTAAGTATTCTGCGTACATCAGAGTGAATAGTTACGGGCACATCATAGATTATGACAGGTTACCGGTCACTGGGCACGGAACAGGTCGGGAATATGATCGTCATCTACAGGTAGGTGGCCTCTCTCACACGGGCACAATGAATCCTCCTGGAAGTCCTCACCATCAGATTGAATCTTCCGTATGCTGGAGCATGCCGCAGGGGCGTCACCGATGTCCGGTACACAAGGTCCCGCAAAGCTCAGAGTATAGTGTGAAGAGTCCCGGTAGTTTTAGATCATCAAGCCTCCTCTCGTCTCATCAGATCGGAAGTGGGACAGACGTCACTTGGGAACCACAATCAACACTAAGAGTCCCATAGAGTTCAGTATAAGTTAATTTGAGTCCCAGAGATCAAATTCTCGCAAACGATCTCCTTATCCGCTAAATAGCAAGAAAGCAGAGGGTGGGTAGAACAGCTCATGGGAAACACAGCGGGAGAAAACCATGCCAAAAGGATCATACACAGTACTAAGAGACCGGCACAAAAGCACTACTAATGCTGAGGCTGTGATGTGTGACGACACTTGCTAGGCATCGTTGAAAAACCACAGGTGATACCACCTGATTGATACAGCCAACAAGCACAGTCAGAGCACTGCAAATTGGATCAAATACACAAACAATAAGTACAAATCTAAAATAGGACCATCCTACGCGTTTCAAAACGTGAAAGCCACTGTGGTTTTTCAACGACGCCTATGTGTCATCACAAATGCAGAGCTCACATTGTTTGCCCAGAAGATAGGGCTAGTTAACCTGCTAGCAATGTTGTAGATTATCATACACTTTGTGATCTCAGTATTGATTACTGACACCGTGGGACATTGCCTTTAAAGTTTCATTATTCTGTCATTGGGAATTTATTTTATACAGAGACTGAGCTTAAACAATACATTACCTGGATTGTCCTCAAGGAAGCATCGCTAGGTGGTTTATTACTCCCACCATCTGTATGTTTCCATTTAGACTGTAAGCTCTTCGGGGCAGGAACTCTCTTTCCTATTGTTACTTTCATGTGTGAAGCGCTTATTCCCACTGTGTGTTATATTATTACGTCACGTGTATTACTGCTGTGAAGCGCTATATAAATACAGTTATAATTACGTACATACATATGAGGGTGCAATTTAAATTATGCCACATGGTAATTTAAACAGGTGCTCTTTTCCTGCAGGTTTTCTTACAGTTTATTGCATTTTATGTCCAGACCTCCAAAAACTGTGCCTCTGAGTACATTAAGGTTTATGATGGAGCCAGCAGGACATCCCCTGTGCTACTGGATAAAGCTTGTGTGACTGGACCGCTCACCTCACTGCTAGCATCGGGGACTGTGATGCTGGTGGAGTTTGTCAGTGATACAGCAGTGACTGGGGCTGGATTCAAAGCTTCCTATAGCACAGGTAGGTCTCTGGAGTCTCTAGATATGCAGATTATGTTCCCTTATTTCATACATGCTATTTTTTTCTTGCATTGTGCTTTTCCTTACATGACCATTGAGTTTCTCTTTGTAGTGACATGTGGTGGCACATTCCTCAGTGACAAAGGGATTGTTACATCACCTGGATATCCAAAGAAATACCCCAACACCATGGATTGTATCTTCCTCATTTTGGCCCCGGTGGGTTACAAGGTAAATATGGGCCTTTGTCCTAAATGTACCTACAATAGATATGCATTCATGTACAGGCGGTCCTCGGTTATCCGACGCAATGCGTTACTCAAAATGGCGTCGGATAGCGAAGCGTCGTAAAGCGAAACCCGTTTTCCCATAGGAACACAGTTTAAATTAAACGTTCCGTTCCTGAAGGCATTTTTAATGCTAAAATACACAGAAAATGTTACTCAAGCAATAAGATATGCAGCACACACATAGATTATGATGTAAACATTATATTTATTGATTACAGAACTGTAAAATAAAACTATAAAAATAAAACTATGCTGTATTCTGTACAGAAATGTACACGAGCAAAAAAAAAAACACATCAATTATTGGAGGAAGATGATGGGGGGGGGGGAATCTTCAATAGACAACGGACTTTTTGGAGGTGATGTAGGTGCGGTTGAAGGTTTCGGCCTCTTGAAGAACCTCTTCATTGAAGTCTGGACAGATCCTTTCCTTTTCTGCGTGTAGATCTCTCTATAGCAGCTGATTTGGTTAGACACCCCACGACTGACTGTTGAACTCCGTTTAATGTTAGGGTCATTGTCCTCAAACATGGCCAGTGCGCTATCAATGTGCTTGAATGCCGCAGCCAACATTTTGCTAAACAAAGATTTACGTGGCTGTGGCTGTGCCACATCAGCAGATTGGTGGGCCTCCTCTTCAGCAATTTTTTGCTCCTCTAATTGCATGAGGTCTTCATTGCTCAACTCGTTAGAATGTGAGGCGAGCAACTCCTCAATATCCTCGGTTTCCACCTCCAAGTTGAGATCTCTGGCCATTTGCACAACAGTTTCTGTAACTTCTGCAACAGTCTCTGTAAGGCCTTGGACATCAGACACAAAATCCGGGCACAAATTACTCCAAACTCCGTTTAGATTGGATTGTTTCACCTCATTCCATGCCTCTCCGATGTTTCTCACTGCATGAAGAATGTTGTAACCCTTCCAAAATTCTTTTAGGGTTGGACCACCTTCCACATCGGTTGCTCTGATGGCCTGGGCAAATGTTCGCCTAAGATAGTAGGCCTTGAAGGAAGCGATAACACCCTGGTCCATCGGCTGTATCAGTGAGGTGGTGTTGGGGGGCATGAACACCACCATGATGTTTGGATGATGGTCATCCAGGTACAAGGGATGGCCAGGAGCATTGTCCAGGAGCAGCAACGCTTTGAAATCGAGGTTCTGGTTCATGCAATATAATTGCACAGTCGGAACAAATTGATGCTGGAACCAGTCCTCAAAAAGGCTCCCTGTTACCCATGCTTTACGGTTGGACTTCCAAATCACTGGAAGTGTGTGCTTTGCATAACCCTTGAATGCCCTAGGGTTTTCTGCATGATAAAGAAGCAAAGGTTTTAGCTTGAAATCACCTGCAGCATTTGAACCAAGCAGAAGAGTCAGCCTGTCCTTTGCAACTTTAAACCCGGGCATAGATTTTTCCTCTCTTGCAATGTAGCTTCTACTGGGCATTTTCTTCCAGTAGAGCCCAGTCTCATCAACATTGAACACTTGACGTGCGCAATAGCCACCGTCCTCTATAATTTTGGCCAATGTAACAGGGAAGGTTTTAGCTGCCTCCTCATCAGCACTAGCAGCTTCACCGGTCACTTTAATGTTATGCAAGTTTGCCCTCTCTTTAAACCGCATAAACCAGCCCTTACTTGCAGTGAACGTTTCCTCAGTGGCCCCTTCTCCATGCTGTTGCTTAATGTCCTCATACAGACTCAAAGCCTTGGCCTGAATTAAGGCTAAACTAATGGGCACATGACGCTGGGATTGATCTTCCAGCCATATGATGAGGAGTTTTTCTACCTCAGCAATATGCCCAGCACGTTGCCTTATTGTCGTACCTTGCATAGGTGCTGAGCCCTTGATCTGTTCCAGGATTCTTGCCTTGTCTTTTATTATAGTCACAATAGTTGTGCGAGGTATATCCAAGGAACGTCCAATTTCTGTGTTCGTCTCTCCTTTCTCAGAGCGCTTTATGATGTTGTGCTTGGTCTCCAAAGTTATAGATTTTCTATTCCTTTTTGGAGTAACAGCACTTTGCTTTTTGCTTTGATCAGCCATGGTTTAGGGCCTAAAATACACCACCAAACCTTCACACAGACTGTTCAGAATGATCTCCTTAGCCTGCAGCCGTCTGGTTGTTCATTTGTAGCAATTTTTTAAAGCGTCGTAAGAGCGTCGGATAAGCCGTTCGGGCGTCGTAAAACGGGCCATAGGGATGCATTGACAAGCGTCGGATAAGCCATTCGTCGTAAAACGAAGCGTCGTAAAACGAGGACCGCCTGTAGTCTCAATAATGGAGCTACTTGCTGGGAATGAGGAGACCTTCAAGACTCCCTTCAGTTGGTAGTCTCTGGGAGTCATTAATCCTTGCTGAGAGAGACCAATGGCTTAAATGGGCATTCTGTGGACTTCAGGCTTCAGTATTCCCAGCTGACAGCCAATAGGAAATCACAGACCAAACTCCATTGGATAGTTTTGCTACAGAGAAGCAGAGCATTTACATGTAAATGGTAGCAGAGCCGATCTCTGACCACCAGTTAACACATGACAAATGACCTAGGCTGACATACAGTATAGTAAAGTATCCAAAAAACAGCAGTAATAGATGAACAAGTAGGTGACACTGTTGCTTTGTCAGCTTCCCAAAATCAGTCCATGTTCTGCATTTCCCTTATTAGAATGACAAGATGTCATAGCTCTTCATTCCCAACACTCAGAGCCAGGCATCAGCATCATTCATAAATCTATGCTCTTTCTCTTCCAGATCATAATGACCTTCACTAACTTCAAGATGGAGTTTGCATCCAATTGCTCTCAGAGCAATGACCACCTTGTGGTTTATGATGGTAGCAGGATCACTGCACCAAAGTTAGGGACATTCTGCAGCAACAAACAGATCCCACCACCTGTGACCTCCACAGAGAACTCAATGCTGCTCAATTTCCACAGTGATGTCTCGGGGAGTCATGAAGGTTTCCGGGCCACATACTCTTTTGGTGAGTCCTAACTAACTAAAATTTGAAAGAACTTAAGGGAAGCATTGCAGGGTTTAGCATTGCATTTTAAGATTGTTGCATCTTGTGAGTCTTTATGTGAAAATATAGTTAGACTCTAGTTATATATTTAATGCTCCCCCTTATATGCAAGACCATAACCTCAGCTGATGTGATATGGAACTAATGGCATTGTCTTTTCACTCACAGCCTCTCCCAACACTTGACAGCACACAACTGCCTCTCCCATCCCCCAAATAACCTCTGCAATACCTAAACAGCCCCTAGCATCGCAAATGCAGCAAAAAAATGTTGGCAAGTAAAAGGCACACCTCTGACTCTGCCCACACTCACTTGGCTCACAACAGCTTCATATATGTTGCCTACCTTTGTGATAATGAACCTGCTACTTAACTTAATTCTGTTCTTTATTGTGACTTCATGGAAATGTTACTCTCTCTACCCACTACAAACTCCCCCCTCTTGGCCCACACCCAATTTCATCCCTGGATTACACAAAAGCCTTGCATTATCTACGGAATGTTTTTCTGATGAACTCTGAAAACCAGCACACCCACCACTACTCACTCAAATGGCAAACATCACAAATGTACAACTTGCAAACAATTACTCAAATTTCTATTTATTCTGCTACTCTCTTTAGCAGGTGATATTGAACATAACCCAGGCCCTCCCTTTTCAACTCTGTCCCATACCCCTGAGAATTCTCCTTTCAAATTCCAAAAAGGACTATCTGTCTCCCATATAAATATCCGGAGTCTTCTGCCCAAACTGGATGAACTAAGGGCCTTATGCATAAACCCAAAGCCATCATTCTCACAGAAATATGGCTAACTCCTAAAACCCTCGATGCAACTATCACTATTCAGGGATACTCAATTGCTCAGAAAGATAGGTCAAAGAGAGGAGGAGGGGTGTTATTTTATATTGCAGACACCTTACAATTTAGGCTGCTAAATTGCCCCCCATGCCCACCCTCTTTTGCAGTCCTAGTTGTCAAAATCTGCCTCCCCTTTTTGAAGCCAGTCCTGATTGCAGCCATCTACTGTACCGTCCACCTAAATCCCCTCTACAGTCCTTGACTGATATCACCTGGCTTAATTTCCTTAATTTCCTCTCTGAATGAGAAGAGTGAGCTGTTAGTTCTTGGGGATTTCAATTACAATTGGCTTGACCCTAAAAATTACAAAATCCAGACACTTAACCTAACCCAACTAATTTCCAAAACCCTCACGGACAAACTTGAAATCTCACAACCATTCCATGCTAGACTTGATTCTCTCCTCTAGGCCCAGCTGAATCTAACCCTGCTATCCTACGTGACATTTTTAGTGACCATGCAATAGTGTACTGTGCAAAGCTTGGCCCCCTGCAGACGCACTTACCAGAACTCCCTCCTACTGTCTCTGTACGTTCTCCCTACCTACCAATTAGACTGTAAGCTCATCGGAGCAGGGACTCCTCTTCCTTAATGTCTAAAGCACTTATTCCCATGATCTGTTATTTATACAGTATTATCTGTTATTTATTTGATTACCACATGTATGACTGCTGTGAAGCGCTATGTACATTAATGGCGCTATATAAATAAAGATATACAATACAATACAAGGAAAATCAGACCACCCTAATAAAGCCCTAAAGTTCTACTCACTAGAACATTTAGAAACCTTAACCCACAACAGTTTCTGGCTTATCTTACCAACTGCCCTTGGCACAGAATCAACTTAATACTTGACCCCCATTTTGTGCTCGACTATTTCCAATCCGAGTTCTTAAAACTCTGTGATACCCATGCTCCACTATGCAGAATAAGAGTATGGGGGCCCACTTTCCATGTGTTACAAACGGCCTTATAGCACTCTACCATTGCGGAAAAGCTACAAAGTAACTGGCACTACCAAGGATCTTAAAAACTACAGATGCCTGCGGAACATGTGCACAAGGCAAATAAGACACGCAAAAGCACAATACTACTCTGACACTATTCACCAGAATACATCAAACCCAGCTAACTTCTGGAAGGTTATCAACAATATATTCCAGCCTTCTAGCCATCAACAACCATGTAATATCATTAAGGAGGATATTTCTCTGACAAATCCCACTGTCATTGTAAATGTATTCAGTGAATACTTTGTGGGGTGTGCTACTAACCTATTAGCGAAACGCAACCCAAACTACAAACATGAACCGCATTCTGTGAGTACCCCTATAGCCCACTCTAACAAAACACGACCACAATTTTCAATTTGTCTCAGTATCTGAAGAAGAGATTGCACAAGCGCTCCTCAAATTAAAACTAAGCAGCCTTAGGCCTTGGCCATGTTTGGCGCTTGCTGGCGGAAGCGTGCTGACGCGCGCTCCCGCTCAGCACTGAGCCCCTACAGCTGCAATTAGAGCGGCTTTAGTAGGGGCTCACCTGCGCTTCCGCGCGCTTGCGGAAGCGCAGGTCTTAGGGGAATTTTAAATTCCCCCGCTTGCCGGCGAGACAGGCCGGTCACGTGAGCGGTTCGCCCAATGAGGGCGAACCAGCTCCGTGACGTCACTGGCCCGCCCCCGGCCAGTGACGGGCCCCCCCCAGCCCGACCCCTGACGGTCTGTCCCCCTTCTGCCCCAATCCATGTCTCCTGTGTGTGTGTGTGTCTGTGTGTGCATGTGTGCGTGTGTGCGTGTGTGCATGTGTGCGTTTGTGTGTGTGTGTGTGCGCATGTGCATGTGTGTGCATGTGCATGTGTGTGTGTGTATGCATGTGTGTGTGTATGCGTGTGTGTGTATGTGTATGCATGTGTGTGTGTATGTGTATGCATGTGTGTGTGTGTGTGTGTGTGTGTGTGCACGTGTGTGTGCACGTGTGTGTGTGTGTGTGTGTGTGTGTGTGTGTGTGTGTGTGTGTGCATGTGTATATGTGTGTGCATGCATTGTGTGTGTGTATGTGTATGCATGTGTGTGTGTGTGTGTGTATGCATGTGTGTGTGTGTGTGTGTGTGCCCCTTTGTGTGTGTGTGTGTATGCATGTGTATGTGTATGCATGTGCGCGCGTGTGTGAGTGCGCGTGTGTGCGCGCGTGTGCGTGCGTGAATATATTTATCAAAGTTGCACAATGTTAATAAATAATTTATTCTCACATGTCTTTTTTTTTAATTTTTAAAATATTATAGAATACACACACACACACACACACACACACACACACACACACACACACGTTCCCCAGTGACACACAAACACACAGACCACTTCAAAGTGACACACACACACTGACAGCTACCAAGTGACACACACACAGTGATACCCGCCTCCCAAGCGCGCTTGCTGTCTCCTCTGCCAGCAAAAAGCTCCTGGTAGCGCGAGCGGCAGCAAGCAAGAGCAAGAGCAAGCAGCAGCACCTAAGCGCTTACTATGTCCCAGGCCTTATATGGACCTGACACTGCAATCTAAGTTCCTACGGCTTGGTGCCCCAGCCATTGCCCTACCGCTTGATTCCTTAATCAACTTGATTTTGTCTACAAGCCATATCCCTAAGACCTGGAAAACTGCCAGAGTTGTCCCAATCTTCAAAAGTGGGGACAAAAACACTGTCTCAAACTACAGGCCAATCTCTCTTCTCCCAATACTATCCAAAGTCATGGAAAAAGTGTTCACTCCCAATTAAGCGATTGCTATACCAAGACAAATTTCCTTAGCCAATTCCAATCTGGCGTTTGCGCCAAACACTCCACGCTAACTACCCTCCTATACGTTTGCAATAAGATCCATAGTGGAATGGAACGGGGACAACTCACTGGTGCAATATTCCTAGATTTTGCAAAGGCTTTTGATACTGTTGATCATGTTTCTTGCTAAACAAACTCCAGTGCTCTGGAATAGGGAAGAATGCTTTAAACTGGTTTCATTTCTACCCACAGTATTAGGGGAAACCCAAATTGAGCCTATAAACTCTAGATCCAACCCCTTGGATATCACCTACATTGTCTTGCAAGGCTCTGTTTTTGGGCACCTACTCTTCGCAATGGTCATCAACGATCTTCCTACAGCTTGTAAGTGAGCTTCAATACACATGTATACGGATGACACAATGTTATATGCACACAGCCATAGCCTCTCGACCTTGAACACATACTTCAATCTGAATTTTTGAGACTTGAAAATTGGATTTCCCAAAACAAACAGTTTTATACACTGACAAGACCGTAACAATGGTATTTGGGACCAAGGTTAAATTTCTAAAGCTTCCAATCAATGAGTGTCCAGGTTGTTTAAAAACATTTTATCAGGATCGTTCATTGACACAACAGAAAGGTGTGTGCTGCGCTATTCTATTACCAAAATATGTGACTTATTTATGATCTCTAAACACTTGAACTAAATATTATAGTGTTTCTCGTGTGGCTGCCTTACCAGTGATTTTGACCACCCTGGTCAAAATTAAGATAACGTGAAAAAACAGTACTGAATGGCGCCGAATGAAAATAATACTAGCAAAGCAATTGCTAAACAAAGTGATAGATACACATATTCTATCTAAACAATATCAAGCAAAATAAAAGTACATTTAATTAAGTAATAATCCCTGATTAACAGGGCATTACTGGCCAATAATGCCCTGGCTGGAAGAGTGCCCCCCCCCACCCCTGCCTCCCCCTCACCCCTGCCTCCCCCCCTGCCTCTCCCCCCACCCTTGCCTCCCCCCTCACCCCTGCCTTCCCCTGCCCCCTGCCTTCCCCTCCCCCATGCCTAAACCCCCCCACCCACCCCTGCCTTCCCCTCACCCCGCCTTCCCCTCCCCCCTGCCTTTCCCCCCCACCCCTGCCTTCCCCCCTGCCCTGCCTTTCACACACCCGCCCTTCCGCCTCTGCCTTTCACCCACTCGCCCTTCCGCCTCTGCCTTTCACCCACCCGCCCTTCCGCCTCTGCCTTTCACCCACCCGCCGCCCGCCCATCCGCCTCTGCCTTTCACCTGCCGCCCGCTCTCCCGCCTTTCACCCGCCGCCTCACACCCCTGCGACCCACAGCCGCCGCCTGCGCTCTGACACCTGCCGCCTCTCACCCACCCGCCACACTCGACACACACCCGCCGCCTCTCACCCCTATGCACCGAAATCACTGACCAGCCACCACACCCACTCACCACCCACCGCGCACACACCCAAACGCCACACTCACACCCCTACGCACCAACATTACTGACCAGCCGCCGTCCCACACCCTAGTGGGACTCCCACCTACAGCTAGCACTCACTACCCACCCGCCGCCTCACACCCGCTCACAGCCAGCACTCAATACCCACGCGCCACCCGTACTGAACACACACCCGCCGCCTCACACCCGCTCACACCCTAGCGGGACTCCCACCTACAGCCAGCACTCACTACCAACCCGAAACCTGTACTGAATAGCCACACGCCGCCTCACACCTGCTCACACCCTAGCGGGACCCCCACCCAAAGACAGCACTCAATACCCACACGCCACCCGTACTGAACACACCCGCTCACACCCTAGCGGGACACACACCTCACATTTTTACATCACTTAGGTCACCAAAATATACATTGCACTGTGGTGTGTTTACAATAAACCATTTTTAAACAACATCGTATTACATTTTCTTCCATGTTTCTTTTCAACATCATTATACAACCTTTCCACCAATAGTCATCCTATTGTTCCCCTATTTATAAATAATACTACCTGTTACGGATTTACATCCCGGGCAACGCCGGGTATATCAGCTAGTTACTATTATAGGATAAATGTAGGCTTTTTTCATAAATAATAGTTATATACATTTTTTTATTAAAATAAAATGGTAAATACATTAAAGCACCTCTATATACGCTTACACTGCAGCTATCTATATCCACACACTGCCGCCCCCTCTGTGTACACACACACACACACACACACACACACACACACTACAGCTCTACAGCAGCGGCAGCTCTTATTCGAGCAAAAGCCGCTGGCTGTATGCGGCTGGGAAGCGGGTAGCCGCGGCGCGTGGCGGCGCACTGTGACGTTACAGTCACATGCGCGCCCGGCTTCCCCGTCTTCCCCGTCTTCCCCAGGCTTCCCCGACACCCCTGGAGATGAAATTAAGGTAAGCGGGGGTGCGGGGAAGCAGAGGGGCAGAGCAGAAGCCGGGTTCGGGGTCCGGAAGGGGGGGTAAATTGCGCGCGATGAGGAGGGGGGGTGAGTGGGGGAAACGCGGCGGCGCGCGTTTATTACTGGCGGCAGCTGGGGCAGATCCCGGCATGCCGCCGGCATTTAGTGCAATAAAGTATGTCGCTACTGTACACACACACACAGATCAGCTCTACACACACACACAGACAGATCAGCTCTACATGCAACACAGCAGGTCTACACACACAAACTGCTGCTACACGCAAACTCTGCTGCTGCTGCTACACCCATAAAACACAACAGCACACCACACACACACACAAACACTGCTACTGACACACTGACACACATGCACTAAGCCACACACACACACACACACACACACACACATGCACTAAGCCACACACACACACACACACACACACACACACACACAACACAGCAGCTCTACACAAAACAAACTGCTGCTACATACAAACTCTGCTGCTACATACACATACAACACAACAGCACACCACACACACACACACAAACGCTGCTGCTGCTGACCCAGTGACACACAAACGCTGCTGTTGCCACTGACACACTGACACAAGCACACAAACTGCTGCTGCTACACTGACACAAACATACAAACACTGCTGCTGCTACACTGACACATACAAACACACTGACACACTGACACACACTGCTACTGCTGCTACTGACACACACACTGCTGTTGCTGCTGACACAGTGACACATACAAACACACAAACGGCGCTGCTGCTGCCACACTGACACACAAACACACACACAAACACTGCTACTCACACACAAACACTGCTGCTGCTGACACACACACACTGCTGCAGACACACTGACTGACAAACACACACAGAGAATCTGTAGCCACAAACAAACTGCAGAGAGCCACTCACTTGCTTTGCAGCTACAGTACACTCTCTATCTCCCTCCTCACTGAATCTGTCCGCTCTGTTCTGGAGGGAGGGGGAGGAGTCACTGCCTGCTGCTTCCTACGGACCAATCCCTTGCCCTTTCTCAGAGCTGTTCTTACCTATGGACCAATCCCCTGCCCTGTCTCTGACAAAAAAGAAAAGCTGATTGGCTGGAAAAAAAGACATTGAAATAAACACCTTTCAAGCTGCAAAAATTCAGGGCATTACTGAATGAATAATGCCCGGAATTTTAACCAATCAGAGAGCAGTGATTTCAGTAATGCCCGGAATTTTGCAGCTTTAGCCTATAATAAATATTAAAAACATGTGTTTTAAAGTTAATCTTTCCTGTCTTGCCTTCAAATACTCTCCGTGAACAAGCTCCTCATCCCTACCACACAGAACACTTCTCCTCTGAGTTCAGACTCCAAAAGACTGTTCCTGGTCCCAAGATTCAACAAAGTATCTGTCCGCTCCTCCTCTTGCCGTACACCTCTAAGGCTGCGTCCAGGGTGAAGCTGAGCGCGTGTGCATGCTCAGCGCGATCAAACACATTGAGACAATGTGTTGGTCCAGAGTACGAGTGTGTGCGCATACGTGTCCGTGAGCGCTACGCACTCAGCTGCTTGCCGATACAATTATATATGTAACGGTTTCCCCCCCCCCCAATCGCAGATATAGTGTGGGGTGCAAGGGAACATACAATGTTACCATAGGGGTGGTGCATTACCTGTTGGCTCGCAGGAGGGCTGAGCTTGCGCCACGGGGAACCTGGGGCAATTTAACTAGGGGTACTCACTTACAACGATGCAGCGCCTCCACCTGAGATGGCTCCCACCAGAGGGGGAGTGGTTCCTCGCAGGACAATCAATACTCACACACAGTGATATATAATAACTAGTGACTTTACTTCTCCCGCAAAACAACATATCACAGCAACATTATATAACCTGTGTCCCTCTCTAGAGGAGACACTTACTGCGTCGCGCAGGACGCTTACGCTAATTTGCACCACAGCGGGTGCCCACACTTTATGCGTCACGGCGGACGCTAACCTTTATGCGTCGCGGCGGCGCTAACCTTTATGCGTCACGGCGGACGCTAACCTTTATGCGTCGCGGCGGACGCTAACACCTCCACAGAGTGATCCCACCCCGTGTCCAGTAAACCCAACCCAATGTCTCGCACTCCCAAATCATATACCAATGTGTGTGTGTGACTGCGCAGCCACTATGTCTGGTGATAGGCCTTGTTGGTGCATGTGGGGGTATGAATTACCTGCCGAGCACTCCAGTGCTCGGACCTACAGCGAACTTCTCAAAGGATCCAGGCGATCTCTGGCACGATATCCGGATCACTACTGGAGGATCCCACAGGGGCGATCCCCTTCTGGAAACAGTCCAACTCTCTCTCAGCCACCACTCAATAGTCTTGATTCACTACTAGCAAATAGATAATGGGGCAGCGTCCCTAACCTAGGGCCTGTCCCTACAATACTCAGCTAGGATGACTCAGGGCTATCTGGGGCCCAGGGGGTTGCTGGCCTAGTGCAGGGAGTCACTGACTCCTGCACCCTACCTCCTTCCCCTAGCTGCTCCAGTCACCAACTGCTAACGTGCTCTCTGCCCGCGAAATTTATCAATCTCCTTTCCAGGGAGATTCTTCAGCCCTATTGGCTCCCTGGCGTCACGTGGGGCGCAGCTGGGGCTCATGGGACTTGTAGTCCTCTTCAAGAGCCTTCCCTGGTAGGCTAGGGCTTCGCGGGCTTTCTCGTCCCCCTCTCGCGCATGCGCAATCTCCCTGGCGTCCTCCCAGCGCTCCTACGCCCTGCGCATGCGCAACGCATCTCACAATGGCGGCGCCCTGCTCCACGAACCGCCGAGACCGCAGCAACGCGATCGCGGCCTTAACGACGGCCCGATCGCGTCCCCGGCAACCGGCCCGCTCGCGTCCCCGGCAACCGGCCCGATCGCGTCCCTGGCAACCGGCCGCAACTCCAAGTACCGCGCGGCTCGCCCACCAGAAGGAGGGGTGTCAGTACGGCAAGGGGGACCTGGCTACATATACAATAATATTTCTATATATTACTACTATATATTTCTGAAAGCACTGTATGTCTGTGTCCCTAGCGGCAATCTCATTGGTCCCTTGGCCCGCCCGCCCCCGCACACCTCTCATTGGCCTGAGGTGGAGTGACGGGCCAAAGGACACACACACACACACACACACACACACACACACACACACACACACACACGCACACACACACGCACACACACACGCACACACACCCCCCCCCTCTCCCCGTGTCTCCCGCGCTTTCACCCCGCCCCCCTCCTCCCCCGGCGCCAGGCACACACACTATTATTACCCCTTCAGCGCCCCCCCCCACCCAGTGTCAGCGGCCATGCGAGACCCCCCTTCTATATCTCCCACCGCTCCCCCCCCACACATATACATGCCCCCCCCCCTCCCAGGCGCTACAACTCACCCCTTCCCCGGCAGGCTGCCTCACGGCGCCGAGTACCCAAGATGGCGGCGCCCGGGACACAGCGGGGGAGCGGCCACAACACGCTGCCTCCCGCCTCAGATCCACGTGGGACCTGCCGGATGGGTGAGTGAGCGGCCTTCACCTCCCTTCCACCCCCCTTCACATCCCCTTCACCTCCCCTCCACCCCCCCTTCACCCCCCCTCCACCCCCCTCCCCTCCAGTGTCAGTGTCTCCCCGATACCCCCCCCCGGCGCCGCTACAGTCAGCAGGGGAGCGAGCGAGCGCCCGGGACACAGCGGGGGAGCGACCACAACACATGCTGCCTCCCGCCTCAGATCCACGTGGGACCTGCCGGACGGGTGAGTGAGCGGCCTTCACCTACCCTCACCCCCGTTCACCTCCCCTCACCCCCGTTCACCTCCCCTCACCCCCTTTCACCTCCCCTCACCCCCTTCCACCTCCCCTCACCCCCTTTCACCTCCACTCACTCCACTTCTCCTCCCTTTCACCCCCCCTTCACCTCCCCCCCTTCACCTCCCCTTCACCTCCCCTCCACCCCCCCCTCTTCACCCCCCATGCACCTCCCCCCACCTTCACCCCCCCCCTTCACCTCCCCTCCACCCCCCCTTCACCTCCCCTCCACCCCCCCCCCCTTTCACCTCCCTTCCACCCCCCCCTTCGCCTCCCTTCCACCCCCATCCCTTCGCCTCCCCTCCACCCCCCCTTTCACCTCCCCTCCACCCCCCCTTCACCTCCCCTTCGCCTACCCTCCACCCCCCCATCGCCTCCCCTCCACCCCCCCTTCGCCTCCCCCACACCTTCCCACCGCCTCCCCGCCTTCCCACCCCCTCCCCCCCTTCCCACCCCCTTCCCACCACCTCACCCCCCTTCCCACCGCCTCCCCCCCCTTCCCACTGCCTAACCCCCCCCTTCCCACCGCCTCCCCCCCCCTTCCCACCGCCTCCCCCCCCTTCCCACCGCCTCCCCCCCACTCCCACCGCCTCCCCCCCCCTTCCCACCGCCTCCCCCCCTTCCCACCGCCTCCCCCCCACCTTCCCACCGCCTCCCATCCCCTTCCCACCGCCTCCCCCCCTTCCCACCGCCTCCCCCCCCCTTCCCACCGCCTCCCCCCCTTCCCACCGCCTCCCCCCCCCTTCCCACCGCCTCACCCCCCCCTTCCCACCGCCTCCCCCCGCCCCTTCCCACCGCCTCCCCCCCCCTCCCACCGCCTGCCCCCCCCCCTCCCACCACCTCCCCCCCCCCCCACCCACCGCCTCCCCCCCCACCCACCCCCTCCCCCCCCTCCCACCGCCTCCTCCCCCCCCTTCCACCGCCTCCTCCCCCCCCTTCCACCGCCTCCCCCCCACCCACCCCCTCCCCCCCCTCCCACCGCCTCCTCCCCCCCCCTTCCACCGCCTCCTCCCCCCCCCTTCCACCGCCTCCTCCCCCCCCCTCCCACTGCCTCCCCCACCTCCCCCCCTCCCACCGCCTCCCCCCCCTTCCCACCGCCTCCCCCCCTCCCCTCCCACCGCCTCCCCCCCCTCCCACCCCCTCCCACCGCCTCCCCCCCTCCCACCGCCTCCCCCCCTACCCACCGCCTCACCCCTCCTCCCCCTTCCCACCACCTCCCCCCTTCCCAACACCTCCCCCCTCCCCCCCTCCCCCCCTTCCCACCACCTCCCCCCTCCTCCCCCTTCCCACCACCTCACCCCGCCTCCCCCTTCCCACCACCTCACCCCTCCTCCCCCTTCCCACCAACTCCCCCCCTTCCCACCACCTCCCCCCCCTTCCCACAACCTCCCCCCTCCTCCCCCTCCTCCCCACCACATCCCCCCTCCTCCCCCTTCCCACCACCTTCCCCCTCCTCCCCCTTCCCACCACATCCCCCCTTCTCCCCCTTCCCACCACCTCCCCCCTTCCCACCACCTCCCCCCTTCTCCCCTTTCCCACCACCTCCCCCCTTCTCCCCCTTCCCACCAGCTCCCCCCTTCTCCCCCTTCCCACCACCTCCCCCCTCCTCCCCCTTCCCACCACTTCTCCCCTTTCCCCCCCTGCTCCCCTCCCCCCCCCCGCTCCCCTTCCCCCCCCGCTCCCCTCCCCCCCCCCGCTCCCCTTCCCCCCCGCTCCCCTTCCCCCCGCTCCCCTTCCCCCCGCTCCCCTTCCCCCCCCTCCCCTTCCCCCCCCTCCGCTCCCCTTTCCACCCCCCCTCCGCTCCCCTTTCCCCCCCGCTCCCCTCCCCTCCACCCCCCTCCCCTCCACCCTTTTTTCCCCTCCACCCCTTTCCCCTCCTACCCCCTCCCACACTTCCACCCCTTCCCCCCCTCCTCTAACCCTTCCCCCCCTCCTCTAACCCTTCCCCCACCTCCTCTAACCCTTCCCCCCCCCTCCTCTAACCCTTCCCCCCCCTCCTCTAACCCTTCCCCCCATCTCCACCCCTTGCCCCCCTCCTCCACCCCTTGCCCCCCTCCTCCACCCCTTGCCCCCCTCCTCCACCCCTTGCCCCCCTCCACCATCCCCTTGCCCCCTTCCACATCCCCTCCTCCCCTTCCCGCCGCCCTTCGCCTTCCTGCCCGCCTTACCGCCTCCCCACCCCCGCCTCTGCCTTTCACCCGCCCTTACTCCGGCCGCCTCTGCCTTTCACCCACCACCTCACAGCCGCTGCACGCACTCAACAGACACCCGCCACACTCGACACATACCTGCCACCACACACACCTGCTGCCTCCCGCCCCTACGCACCGACATCACTGACCCACCGCCTCACACCCTAGCAGGACCCGCACTCACAGACAGCACTCACAACCCATGTGCCACCCGCCGCCTCACACCCTAGCAGGACCCACACTCACAGACAGCACTCACAACCCACGCACCACCCGCCGCCTCACACCCTAGCAGGACACACGCCTCACATTTTTACATCACTTATAGCACCAAAATATACATTGTACTGTGGTGTAGTTACAATAAACCATTTTTATACAACATCGTATTACATTTTCTTCCATCTTTCTTTTCAATATTATTATCCAACCTTTACAACAAACAGTCACCTATTGTTCCACGATTTATAAATAATACTACCTATTACGCATTTACATCCCGGGCAACGCCGGGTCTCTCAGCTAGTAACATATATTATCTCTTACTGTGCATGCAATGTCTTGTATATAATGTTCTGTATAACCCAGTTCACTTAATGTAACTATGTATTTGTAACCATATATTTCTCATCATAACTCTGTGCCCAGGACATACTTGAAAACGAGAAGTAACTGTCAATGTATTACTTCCTGGTAAAATATTTTAATAACAAATAAATACAACTTAACTCTGTCTATACGAAATCAGCATTTCATAGAAATACATCCCTCTCATTATTCTGCAACTGAATGTGTTCTATACAAAGCCACAGAATTACCTACCATTCCAACCTTCTAATATAAATAGGTATCTTTGTATGTGCTACAGCAGATATCTCTATACATCACTCTATGGGCCTCATTCTAGTAGCTTCGATGAGTTTGCTGCTACCTCGCAAGGTTTGTTCCCATCGCACGGTTTGTCATTTGAGTCATCATGGTATTCAGAAATAATCTGAACCCCTCCCCCCTCCAGCCGTGCGATAGGAAAACACCTAAACCGTTCGGCGTAGCAGCAAAGTCATCAGAGATTTTTTCTAAGTTCTCCCGCCTGCGATTTTATTGCAATCTGAGCTGCACAGGGAGACCCGCCTCTCCCTGCACAGGGACCCGCCTCTCCCTGCACAGGGACCCGCCTCTCCCTGCACAGAGACCCGCCTCTCCCTGCACAGAGACCCGCCTCTCCCTGCACAGGGACCCGCCTCTCCCTGCACAGAGACCCGCCTCTCCCTGCACAGGGACCCGCCTTTCCCTGCACAGGGACCCGCCTCTCTCTGCACAGAGACCCGCCTCTCCCTGCACAGGGACCCGCCTCTCCCTGCACAGAGACCCACCTCTCCCTGCACAGAGACCCGTCTCTCCCTGCACAGAGACTCGCCTCTCCCTGCACAGAGACCCGCCTCTCCCTGCACAGCTCTCGCAGACGATAGCAGTGTTTTTATTAAAATGTTAAAACTAGTGTACGTGAGCAAGGGGTCTCCGGAGCAGAACCGTGTTGATTTCAGTTCCGGGGACACCCTGCTTCCCTAGATACAGGCCCCGGTATGGGGTGCTGGTATTTCCTATGCGTTTAAATGTCGGTTACGTGACGCGGGACATTTAAACATTGCATGGGGAAACCGGCCCCCCATAATGGGGCCTGTATCTTGGGAAGCAGGGGGACCACGGACCGGAAATCAAAACAGTTCTGCTCTGGAGACCTCCTAAAAACTCACACACAGAAAGTTTCATGAGTCTGGGATAAAGGGAACATGGAAAGTGGAAAAGCAGAGATCACGTTAACTTTTCATGCAAATATACCTGGCCCCTGGCTTATAGTGCTGGGTAGCTGCCAGGGACCCAAGGGCAACCAGAGGGCTTAAACTTTATTAGATAGCCTGGTTACCCTTGCCTGTCACATGGGCAACTACTTCCTTCACCCAATCCCTCTACCCCCAATAAACATTATAAACCACAACAGCCCTACTACCCACCTTCTCTGCCCCCAACAACCCCCCCCCCCCAACACATACAGTACAGTAATGGGCAAAATTACTATTTTCCAGATCTGGATAATAGCTAATTTGCCCATTCAAAATAAAACATTATCCAGTCAGCATAAAGTAAATAAAACTTGCACTTAACCTTGCCAGGATGAAGGTTGTCCTCATCACCTTCCTCCATGTCCATGTCCTCCGTTGGCAGGAACAGAAAAATACAAAATACAATCTAATGGCCCGAACCCCTTAATCACCATAGCGATTAGTAACTGCTATAGTAATTAAGGTATTTACTCCCCTCCCTCGTTACCCACCCTTGCGCCCTAACCACCCACCACAACACAACTACACCCATCCTCTACCCACTGATTGGCACAGTGGTACATCATGCCCTATGGGCATGATTAGCCACTCAGCAGTCAATGGTCAACCTAAAATAAACAACTGCATCTTAAAGACACAAAAATAAAAAATACCCAAGCTAAACACCAGAACAATAAAAGAAATCAAACCTCTAAACAACAGAACATTAAAAGAAATCAAACGCCAAAACACCAAAACACCAGAAGAATAAAATAAAACAAACGCTTAAACACCAGAAGAATAAAAGAACTAATAAGCCTAAACACCAGAAGAATAAAATAAATCAATAGACTAAACGCATCAATAAAAGAAATCAAACGCCTAAGCAATCCAAACATTTTATAAAAACAAGCCTTACAGATACATAACAATTAACTCAAAACAATAAACAGAAATACAAAACATAATTAATTAAAAACAACTATTTGCCAAAAATGCATTGCATTTCACTGTATTTATCTATACCCTAAAGGGGCACAGATAAATAAATTGGCAGTCAATGACCAAGCAAAAATATTTAAATTAAAAAATACAATAAAAAAACCTGAAAAACAAAAATTACATACATTCAATGTTTTTTTACCTTTAGATGTCTTCACCCTCTGAATCCAGAGGTATCAGGAAACTCTCGATCCCTCCACGATCCTCAGCGGCAGGTAAAACCTTCTTTTCTTCTATTATCTTCACTTGTAATCCATTAAGTCCAATAGGGCGGATGTTGTCTCGTCGTCTTCTTAAGCTAAAATGAGACGGAACAGGCCTTATATAAGGCCTGTATCGTCATATCTTAGGGTTAAATGGTACAGCTCAAATCCGATTGGACGCTGTACCATGTGACATGCTTTAAAAAACAAAAATTAAGGATGTTACGTCATCTCTTAGGAATGGCAGGGTTAGCAATGGCCTCTTAAGAGTGATGCCTCTTAAATCGAATCTCTTTAAGTGATAATATATAGTTAGACTATAGTGTATGTAACGGTGTTTCCCCCCCATCGCATATCGGGGCCATTACTGGGTGTATGTGGTGCATACCTGCTGGCAACAAGAGGGCTGAGTCATCCGCGATGACTTTGGGACACAGGAACAGGTTTCTGGGGTCCATACCCCACATAATACTTAGCAGTGCAGAGCCTCCATCTGCCGTAGGCTCCAGGGAAATGGAGATAATCTCCCACGGTAGAATTGTACCTCTCCCCCAGTTTGATCACACATCAGGCCGGAGCTATATTGCAAAACAGGAACGGTTTATTACTACAGTCTGCAGTAACACAACAGCTACTTAGCAGTCTTCTGCCGGATACAGTCTCTTTAGATCAGCTCTCACTGGAGATGGTCGCTGGGCTGTCACTAAAGGCCAAGGGCACCCGGAGCCATCCTAGCTCTTCCCCATCTCCCTAGCGGAGGCAGAGGTATAGTCACACTCACTCCTCCCTGGAGGGAAGAGCACATGGGTAGGCCCCAATCTCAGGCTCCCAACATGTAACCTGCCTTCCTCAGTGGGAAGGATAACAGGACTTAACTTTAGGGCGGTCCTGCCCTTAAGTACAGGCCGAAAGGCGGGCACCCCGTTGCCCCAGCTACAACAGGATATGCCACCCTCTACTGTCACTCAAGTGCAGAACCAAAATATGAAGTGGAAAACCCCATGATAACTACTGGCAAACCTGTGAATACCAGGGTTTACTGCCAGTCCATGGGGTAGATTAGAACCAATGCTGTATGGTGCTCCAAAACAAAAAGCAACACTGATGAGTGATAGGGTAGCAAAGTCTTATGTGGATTTCCCCTCCAGTACACAGTGATAAGCTGGAAAATAACTGTCCCCAAAAGATGTTTGACTGGTACTGTATGTTGAAATCCCACGTTGCAATGTAGTAAGGATCATATTTTAACCACCTGTCATTGACCAGTGCTATTGAAACATCCAATAAGGGGATACAATGAACAGCAATTGTCCTGACATCCAAGTTATAAGTATGGAACAAAGGAATAAACTCACATGGGATATATATCCTCAGGTAAGGTGAGTCCACTGTCTCCAATGGTCCAGGGGTAATTGTGTGCCTCCGTCTGCAGAATTAAGTGAACAGGAGAAGGGAGGAAAAAACGGAGCACTACATCCAGTGCTAGTAGGCCAAAAAACAACAAGAGTGCATTCCCACGATAAAAAATGAAGCTATTTTAATGGATCATAATGGCAAACAATACAACAACACGTTTCGGACTAATACAGCCCTTTATCAAGGAGATTTCACCTTGATAAAGGGCAGTATTAGTCCGAAACGCGTTGGTGTATTGTTTGCCATTATGATCCATTAAAATAGCTTAATTTTTTATCGTGGGAACGCACTCTTGTTGTTTTTTGGCCTACTAGCACTGGATGTACAGTAGTGCTCCGTTTTTTCCTCCCTTCTCCTGTTCATTGGGTAGATTAGTAACCAAGGGGTGACCTGTTACATGTAAATATAGTATATGTATTTATTGTTCTTCAAGCAAGATCTATAACCTCAGCTGATTGACATGGAACTAATTGCATTATCTCTTCACAGGTATGTTTTTAACCCACTGAATGATCTGTAATATCCCTGTTTTAAAAGAAATACCCCACCCTGACTTTATTATTGATTTTGGTATGTTTGAATATCAAAAGGTGTTTTTTTTCCCTTTTAACTGTGTGCTGCTAATTGTCCATCTTGCAAAAGGCAGATTTATTGTGGGGGAGGGTCATATGACTGCTTAGATGTATAAAAGTAACACCAGGGATGCATTGCCAGGGTTAGCATTGGCCTCCTAAGAGTGATGCTTCTTAAAGTGATCATGTTTAAGTGAGAATATATAGTTAGACTATAGTTTGACTAGAGGTTGACTGGGGACTGTTTCTTTCTGCAAACTCATCTACAAAAGGCAACAAACGGTGTGCTACTCTGACCACACTATGATCCCATGCTTGTTATCCAGCACACTTAACCCCCTCTTTACACCTTTTTTTTTACTGCAGCCTCTCCCAACACTCACTGCACACAACTGCCTACCCCACCCCCTCAACCCTCTGCAAACCCTGAATAGGCCAAAGCATTGCAATGCAGCAAAACATTTTGACAAGAAAAAGGCCCATCCCTGCTATTTAGTCCTCAAACACTCCACTGTAACTACCCTGCTAAAAGTTTGCAATGGAATCCAGTGTGGAATGAAATGGTGATAACTCACTGGTGCAATATTCCTAGATTTTGCAAAGGCTTTTGATACAGTTGATCATGCTATCCTGCTTAACAAACTCCAGAGCTCTGGAATAGGGAAGCATGCTTTAAACTGGTCTCATTTCTACCTATCAGGTAGATCCCAAAATGTGTCCAGCTCTAACTCCAACCCCTTTGATATCACCTGTGGTATCCCGCAAGGCTCTGTTCTGGGGCCCCTACTCTTTTCAGTGTTCATCAATGATCTTCCTACAGCTTGTAAGGAAGCTTCAATACACATGTATGCAGATGATACAATCCTATATGCACACAGCCCTAGCCTCTCCGACCTTGAACACATACTTCAATCTGACTTTTTGAGACGTGAAAATTGGATTCCCAAAACAAACTATTTTTAAACACTGACAAGACTGTAACAATGGTATTTGGAACCAAGGCTAAATTTTTTAAGCTTCCAATGACTGAGCTTCAGATCAGAACCAACGCTAAAGCCACCCTAACTCCTGTTACTAGTTTCAAATATTTATTTATAAAATATTTTACCAGGAAGTAATACGTTGAGAGTTACCTCTCGTTTTCAAGTATGTCCTGGGCATAGAGCAAAGACAAATAATACATGGTTACAAATACAGTTACATAAATGAACAAGCTACACATTATATAGAAGACATTGCATGCACAGTTAAAGAAAATATATATTATTGGCTTATGTAACAGTTATAGACCAGATTAAAATGTGAGGCAGCCTTAGTTTTGAAAGAACATAAACTGGTGGTGGATATGAGAGTCTCCGGGAGGTTGTTCCAGTTTTGTGGTGCACGGTAAGAGAAGGAGGAGAGGATGGATACTTTGTTGAGCCTTGGGACCATGAACAGTCTTTTGGAGTCTGATCTCAGATGATAAGTGCTGCATGTGGTAGGGGTGAGGAGCTTGTTCAGATAGATGGGTAGCTTGCCCAGAAAGTATTTGAGGGCAAGACAGGAAAGGTGAACTTTGCGCCTAGACTCAAGTGATGACCAATCTAGTTCTTTGAGCATTTCATAGTGATGTGTGTGGTATTTGCATTGGAGAACAAAATGGCATATTGAATTGTAGAGGGTTTCAAGTTTGCTAAGGTGGGTTTGGGGTGCTGAGCCATATACTATGTCTCCATAGTTGATAATTGGCATTAACATCTGTTGTGCGATACACTTTCTGACCAGCAGACTTAGTGAGGATTTGTTCCTGTAAAGTACACCTAGTTTGGCATGGTACAGCATCCATCTGATTGGAGCTGTACCATCTGACCATCAAATGTGACTTCACAGGCCTTATATAAGGCTTGTTCTGTCTTATTTTAGCTTTAGAAGATGAAGAGACAACATACGCCCTATTGGACTTAATGGATTACAAGTGAAGAAGATAGAAGAAAAGAAGATTTTACCTGATGCTGAGGATCGCGGAGGGATCAAGAGTTTCCTGATACCTTGGGATTCGGAGGGTGAAGGCATCTAAAAGGTAAGAAAAATATTGAATGTATGTAATTTTTATTTTTCAGGTTTTTTTATTGTATTTTAATTTTTTTGTTTGGCCATTTTCTGCCAATGTATTTATCTGTGCCCCTTTGGCAAGGCATGTTTTAACAAATTGTTGTTTTTGATTCATTGTTATGTTTTGTATTTCTGTTTATTGCTTTGAGTTAATTGTTATGTATCTGTAAGGCTTGTTTTTATTACATTTTTGGATTGTTTAGGCGTTTGATTTATTTTATTGATGTGTTGTTTAGGCTTTTGATTTAATTTATTCTTCTGGTGTTTAGGCTTTTGATTTCTTTTAATGTTGTGTTGTTTAGAGGTTTGATTTATTTTAATGTTGTGTGGTTTAGAGGTTTGATTTATTTTATAGTTCTGGTGTTTAGGTGCTTGGGTATTTTTTATTGTTGTGTCTTTTTGGTGCAGTTATTTCTTTTTGGTTGCCCATTGACTGCTATAGTGGCTTATCATGCCCATATTATATGGGCATGATGTGCCAATCAATGGGTAGAGGGTGGCGATAGCTGCCCTGGGTTTGGGTGTTTAGGCTGCCCAGGTGGGTAGCGGGAAAGGGGATTAACCCCTTCATTACTTTAGCGGTTACTAATCGCAAAGGTGATTAAGGGGTTCGGGCCATAAGATTGTATTGTTATTGTAATGCTGCCCTCAGAGGACATGGACGCAGAGCACGGTGATGAGGACGTCCTTCATCCTGGCAGGGGTAAGTAGAAGTTTTATTTACGTTATGCTGGATAATGTTTTATTTTGAATGGGCAAATGCACTCTTATCCAGATCTGGATAATAGTAATTTTGCCCATTAATGTACAAATTAGAACAGTACAGTATGTGTTAAGGAGGTTTGTTGGGAATAAAGGGCGTGCCCATTCCTTGCCATTGGGGTTATCTTTGCTCCCATTCAGGGCATAGATAACAACACTGGCAATGAATCTGCGTTTTGTTTAGTATTGTGTTTGTGTTTTGTTGTAATGTTTATTGTAGATAGCGGGGTTGGGTGAAGTTGGAATTTAGCCCGTGGTGGGTGTTTATGCCTACCGAGTGGGTAGCGGGAGGGATTAACTCCTTCATTACCTTAGCGGTTAGTGATGAAGGGGTTATCTCCTCCCGCTAATCCCCCCACAAGGCCTAAACACCCACCACGGGTCAAATACCACCTTCACCCACCCCCACTATCCACAATAATCCTGGCACTGGTAGTTAACCCCTTCGTTGCCTTAGCGGTTAACCGCTAAGGTAATGAAGCTGCCGGTAAATTTATTTTTATTGCATCGGATTGATGCCGGGTATCACCGGTGCTGATATTAATGTGTATCAGCTCCGGAGACTCCCGGCTTCAATCCGATGCAGGAAAAATACATTTTTTTCCTAACTCCTGCTTTTTGATCCCTTCTCAACAGCCATGTGTGGCGAGAAGAATCTTTGATAAAATCGCAATTCCATAGCTCTGATCAGATAATCGAGGCTACTAGAATAAGGTGATTTTATCAAAAATGCAAGTTGCCACTTTTCGCTAGCTCACGCACGATGTGTTTGACCAGGAGCCAGAAATTGAGGCATCCCCACACAATCTTCCCCGCACGATTTAACCAACTCATCGAGGCTTTTTGAATAGCTGCCTAGCAATTTTTTGCGATAGCTGCTCAAAATCCTCGATGAGTTGGTTATCGAAGCTACTAGAATAGGTCCCTATGTTAAATGACATTTACCAATATATATAATTCCAGTGAGTTCATACATTAGGCCAACTAAATGTTTTCATTAGAAATAGTTCTTTACCAGTTCAATTGTTTATTTGTACATGAGGGAGAGATTACTATATTGAAATACCTATCTGTGAATTGGATATTACATTGCATGTCAATGAAACATTAACTCTTTCTTTTTCTTTCAGTTAAAGCTTGAAGGACTGAAATAAATCAAAAGTTTTGAAACATTCCAAAACTATTCTTCCTGCTTCTCTGTTCATTATTTTAGTTTTAGTTCTAGAAATTGCTTGCTGTTTGCTGCCATTGCTTGTACTACGCTCAAGCTGTGAAATCCCATTCCTTTGCCTCCTCTAAGTTTGCGTTCGCCTGTTCAGGTGTTTAATAAACTGTTGATTCCCATTCTGTATGAGTTGTAGTATTTTTGGTGCTCTATTATTGCAGTCCTGTAAGCCAAAATACATTCCATGGTAACTGTTAGCCACAATGTAACATCCTCCGTTGTGATCTGCATAGTGAGGGATAGATAAAGTGTAAAAACTAATCAATTTACAAAGGAAATACAACAACACTTTAGTTTGAATATGTTTCCTTTTCATTATTTGTGTGACTTGTACTTTAGTCTTAAAACAACTCTAAGGCCTCGGACATGGTCAAAAAGGCCGTGCTGAGGCGCGCTGAGCCGCGCTGAGGGGAACCATTATCCCTATCAGCGCGGCTTTAGACGGCGCTTCCGCACGTTTCCGCAGGCGTGCGTAGGCTTGTGGAAATGCAGGAGACAGGCAAGTTTACATTTTGCCGCTGAGGGAAGCGCAGGGCCGGTCACGTGACTGCCAGAAGCCAATGGCAGTCCGTGACATCGGCGCCGTGACGTGGCACCCTAGCCCTGCCTCCCAGCCCGCCTCCAGGGCCGCCTCCCGCCCGGCTCCCATCCGGCACACAAGCGCGCTCGCTGACGCTCATGCAGGGACACGAAAAATCTCCTGCTTGAGCAGGAGAGCATGAGTGTCAGCGCTGCCCAGCGCTCTTCATATCACCATGTCCCAGGCCTTAGAAACAGCAGGAAACTCTGGAGAAACGTTTGGGAATAAAACTAGAAATGTAACAGCTACAGAAGTTTTGCAGGGAACTTCTTTATTTCACTGAATTATATTAAGCACATTTACAATGTGTGTTGAATGTTGAAACAATAATAACACAATTATAAAAGTACAATAATAATTCATAGGTGTCTGTGCCCATTGAACTGTTTGGTGCCAGAGGCATTATTTTAGTTAAGTGATCCTTTATCCTTAAGGAAACATTTTCCATCTGGATCTTTATTTCTTGTTCCCTGTTATAATAATAGCATGTTGTTGTACTACGCTGCTAGTTTTACGTTGCGCTTTACAGAGACATTTTGCAGGTGCAGGTCCTTGGACCGTGGAGCTATCAATCTATGTTTTTGGTGCCTGAGACACAGGAAGATAAAGTGACTTACCCAAAGTCACAAGGAGCCAACAGTGGGAATTGAACCAGGCTCCCCTGCTTCAAACTCAGTGCCAGTCAGTGTCTTTACTCACTGAACCACTCCTTCTCCTTGTTATATCATTAAGAGCAACTTGCTTATGCCACTGTGCAGAAAAAAGATGCAAGTGCAAATATCACTACATAAATGTGCAAAAATTACTCAAATCAACATAAATATAGTTCAATGTGATAATCAAAATTAATACTATCCTTGGAGAACGTGCAGCTCTCAAACAGGACACAGACCCAGTCCAGACAAAGTAGTAGCAGAGAAAATCGGGGCGCAAATTTCATCCAGGGAAAAAAAAAAATAACGACAATAGTGCAACGCAGTATACACAATGTAAATACGAATTGGACTTGTCTGTGAACGTTAAACTCCCGTGTTCCACGTATAAATCTGGCAGTGGGGTTATATAGAGTGAAGAAGGAAAACTCTGGCGCATGGAGAGTAGAATTAGAATTTGAGTTACATATGATATCAATTTGATCACTCAAATATTGCGACCGATACCATAGGTTAGAGCATCTTCTACAATTAGGGTCTGTTTGTATTAACCTGTCATAACTCATTATAACATTTTTGTCTACACTTGCTATTCATAAGTCGAAACTAGCTTAGCTAACATCTGCAGTTTTTTTGGATTTTTACCCTTACAAAATCTTTTCTCATCAATCTCATGAAAAGCGTTCATAACCGCTTCCATGGAGAATTCCACAAATCATTACATCTCCCATTCTCAGTGGGTGGGCTGGGGAATTATACTCTCATTCGCCTGTTCCTGGATGAAATCCATAGCATAAAATAATGTAACCAGAGTTAGTTCTGCGAGCTTTTAAGTGATGCTGTCTCTGGAGGCACAGGTGTTGGGGAAATCCCTTTCGGCTGTGATAACCTTACACACCAGCCTTTCACATACATTTCACAAACTACTCCTCTTGAGCCCTCGGCTTCACCGCACCAGGAGCGTCTCTCTTTGATTGCATTCGGTCTTGGTGGCCACCGAGCAGTTCATTTGAGTAAAGATATCCGTCCGTTCTCCTTGAGATTATTCACATCAGGTTCTTTGATCTGACCACGTACTCACAATAACAATGAATGATGATGGGGGAGGAAGAACTCACCCCGCCTGTGGATCACCTCTTCTCCTCCGTTCTTATCAGTTGAGTGGGTCACTGATTCAGGCACTGGCTCGCCAATTAGGATAGGTCCTTCTCTATCTTAAAGATATGGGTTGTCACCTTAGGCAATAAGTCCATGGGGCAAATTCTTTGTTCCAGTATTTATTCAGAGACAAATATAGAGTACAGCATCACAGCATCATTCTTTACAGGCATCATAGCAGGCATCTCAACAAGTTATGAATGGAGAATTAGTCAGTGTACTGTAAGTTCCAAGTAATTCTGAATTCAATACACACAGGCTAGCACAGTTATACCCAGTTTCCGGACATCCAGAAAAGTTCATATATGTACTTGTTTTTGTTTACCCAATTTCAACTATAATTTCAACATAATATATATATATAATTGTCTGATTTTGTTATATAGCCTCATTATATTTTAACGAATATGACCCGTTCTTGGCCTTGTCTGTTTTTCTAACATGATATCCCCCCTAAATTCCTGGTTGTCTTCCAACCTGTGATGTACTATGTCTTTCTAGTTCTAATTTAGACTCTGTTCTTATCTATTGAGCCTTGGACTGTAATACTGCACATTCACATGTTTTTCCTACATCTATTAATTTTCGTTAACTAAATGTATACCAAGCAGATATATGTGAATATAGAGACAATATGGCGTCTCTCCTGTTCAGTGTTTGACATCATTCTATCTTCACTAAGTAGTAAATTCAATTTATTACAGACACCAAAGACTTACTCGTGAAATAGGATGACTTGCGAAAAGCAGCAATTCTATTTTTAAAAGCTTGTATTTAAGAAAACAAACAGTGAAACAACGTTTGGGAAACTCTCCCAGTGTCTTTATCACAAAGGTCACCAATCCTTGGGAACTGGAATCTGGCCGGACTAAATCATCACGGTTATTGCTATAAAAGTATCAGGGAGGGAAGGCTGGTTTTCTTTCAGTAATTGGGAGACATCATGACGTTGATGTATTGTAGATATGGGATAATAACTCGCAGAGTTACCAAATGTTTGATCTTTCTGTGGCTCTACCTCATTACACGGACTACTCCTCTCCCGGTAAGTGGAAGAATTATTTCTAGTTTTTTCCCTTACTTTCTGCACCGAGATTCGATTTGACTTAGTTATTGAACATACAGTGAAAAGAGTGTGAACAATTGCTTCATGCCCGACGCCAAATAAGAGAGTTCTTATCCTAATACACTTTGTATGTGTTCCCATTTACTCTGTGCATCATTATTGGACTCAATTAAATAAATGCAAATAGGTATTACATATAAAACATATTTGTAAAGAACAGGTGAGAGTTGAAGGGAAGTGATACAAGTATACATTAGGTGGGACATAAAGGATAACAGGAGCGCTGAAATATGTTTATGGTGAGTTATTTAAGAGAATAATCCATAATCACTGCAGAGTGGTAAGAAGCTATTGACAGAAAATACATTTCCAAACTTCTGTGAGAGTCACTAGTTGCTTAAGCTTATCACCTGTAACACAATCTTTGAATGTCCCTCAACATATAGAAAGTATGAGATGTGTTACACTCATCTGAAAAGGGGGATAGAAATACACCAACATTTATTGGGATGGTGCAGATTATAATTAATATTGAAATTAATTCATTGACCTAAAACAGGTTATTCATCATAACATTGTCTTGATATTCAGAGTCTAAGGGGCCTATGCAGAAAGCAGCGATGCGCGGTATATCGCCAGGATGAAGGGAAATTTTTAAACAGAAATGCATGAAATGGCGCGAAAGAGGGGAAAAGAGAGAAAAGCGCCAATTTTTTTTTTTGTTTAAAAAACGCACCGCGCTGTTGGCGCGAACCTATATTTCTACCCTATTTCAAACCGCCGTATGCAGGAAGGGGCGATCATCATTTTGTGGCGCATGTCGCCAAAAACATGGAGAGATTTCCTCCAAGTATGCACGCCAACAAAAGTTGGCAAGAAGGTGCATGTGAGCGGCGATATCCGTTTTTTTCTAAGCTGTTTTCTACAGCGCGAATCTCTCTGTTTTCAACTCTCCATATGCGTGCATGGTAATAATGTAACTTAGCGTTCCTTTCTGCATACGGAGGTAAATTCACGGCATTTTATCTAGTAGTGGTTAAAAGCGCCAATTTTTAAAAGAGCTGCTCTCTGCATAGGCCCCTAAGGGGCCAATTATAGTAGCTTCGATAACCATCTCATAGAGGATTTTGAGCAGTTCTCGCAAAAATTTGCTGGGTAGCTATTCAGAAAGCCTCGATGAGTTGGTGTAATCGTGCGGGGAAGACATTTTCTCACGATTTCTAGCTCCTGGCCAAACATATCGTGAGGGAGCTGAAAAAATCCAAATAGCACCATTTCGATACATTTCGGCTATTTTAGTAGCTCTGATGAGATAATCGGAGCTCAGGAATTGTAGGTTTATCAAAGATTTCATCTCGCCAGCCCTAGGGTGGCGAGTTGGGATCTGAGAGCAGGACTTTCATTCAATGAAAAAAATGCATTTTTCCTGCCTTGGATTGATGCCGGGAGTCTCCAGCGCTGATACACATTAATATCAGCTCCGGAGACCCCCGGCTTCAATCCTATGCAATAAAAATACATTAACAGGCAGCTGCATTACCTTAGCTGCTAACCGCTAAGGCAATGAATGGGGTTAACTACCAGTGCCCGGTTTATTGTGGGTAGTTGGGGTGGGTGAAGGTGGTATTTGGCCCGTGGTGGGTGTTTAAGCCTTGCAGGGGGGGGGGGGGAGTTGTAGGAGGAGTTAACTCCATCATTACCTTAGAGGCTAGTACCACTAAGGTTATGAAGGGGTTAAACCCACCCACTACACACCTGGTATGCTTAAACACCCACCCTGTGGCAACTAGCCCCTTCATCCACCCCCTCTGCCCAATAAACAGGCTACCCAGGTTTAACCCCTTCATTGCCTTAGCGGCTGGCTGCTAAGGTAATGAAGCTGTTTTTATTGACATTTGTATACTAATGTGCATGAGCAGGGGGTCTCTGGAGCAGAACCACATTGATTTCAGGTCCAGGGATCCCCTGCTTCCCGAGATACAGGCCCACTTATGGGGTGTTGGTATCCCAATGCAATGTTTAAATGTTCCGCGTCACGTGACCGCATAGGAGATACCGGCACCCCATACCAGGGCCTGTATCTTGGGAAGCAAGGGGTCCCCCGACCTGAAATAAACGCAGTTCTGCTCCGGAGAACCCCTTGCTCACGCACACTAGCATTCAAATTGTAACAAAAACAATGCGATTGCCTGCGAGAGCTGTGCAGGGAGAAGCGGGTCTCCCTGTGCAGCTCAGATGGCGGTAATATCACAGGGGGAGAGTTTGGAAAAAAATTCTCAGATCACTTTGCTGCTTCGCCGAACGGTTTGGGCATTTTCCTACAGTAACGCACGGTTTGAGAGGGTTTCAGATTCTCTCTGAATACCGTGATAACACAGATGACAAACCGTTCGGCGAAAACATGCCAAACCTTGTGAGGTAGCAGCAAACTTATCGAGGCTACTAGGATAGGCCCAGAGTGTTACAACTCTACAACTTCTTTTTTTTTTTTCCACAGTTGCCCAAATGGAACAGCAGATATGGTAAGTAGATTGCTTGGTATATGTTAATAGAGATAGTTAATAGAGATTTGCCTCTGATGTGACTATAGGGGGGCTTTATACACTGGAGTACTGGAGTTAAAGTGAGATTGAGCACTTTTCACATGTAGTATAATAATAATAACTTTCTTTATATAGTGCTTTCCTCCCAATGGAACTGAAAGCAGTTCCCAGTTACAAAAAGGGGGGGAAATGAAGGTTATAAATGAGACCAAACACAAGGAGATACACAATACAGGATGGGACGGTACTGTACAGTAGCTATTAAATCCCAGATAGGTTGTGTTTCATTAATTAAATGCCTGTGTAAACAGGTAGGTCTTGAGCCTGTTTTTATAGATTCCCAAAGAGGGGGACTCTCGCACTGTACAAGGCAGACTGTTCCAGAGAGTGTGAGAAGCGTGGCTAAGAGCTTGGGCACCAAAGGAAGTTACAGAGATTCTGGGAACTGTTAGATATTGTAAATTGCATAATAGAGATGGGCTGCTAATCCTTTTAATGTATAATGTCCCATCTTAAGGTTTAAATGTATACATTAACGAACTGCGTTTTGGTGGATTCGATTTACTACACGAATCCAGCCTATTATTATTCTAAATATGGTAGGGGAGAACGTGCACTTGGGACCTGGATAAAACATTACAAAAAAGTAATGGCAGCAGCCAACGTTTCGGTAAAAACAGGCACCTTCATCAAGAATTCATCCCTGATGAAGGTGCTTGTTTGCACTGAAATGTTGGATTCTACCATGACATTAAGTCATTAAATGACCTTTTTTTGTTACTTATTAATTTCTCCTTATTTTTGGTGTGCTTGACATAATATTTTCATGATCCCTACTCCTTGACTGGATTTTTTGTCTTAGCACCCATCCTTGATATTTTTTGCATTACTTGACCCCTTGCAGGGGCATCCCAAGTTGCTGGACTTCATTCTCTATCTTTCATATTGATTTGAATCATGTTACCATTTTCACAGTCCAGATAATCTGTAAACTAGATGCATTTTCCAGATCCCCCAGTTCATCCACTCCATGCTCAATATAAGGACGAAATAGATGATGCCGAGGATATTTTCACTCAAATACTGAAGTACAACAAAGGTAAAATTACATCAGCTGTCAATTACCAGGAAGTATAAATTGGCACAGGACACACACAGCACCCTGCTCCTGAGAGCACAGGACACACACAGCACCCTGCTCCTGAGAGCACAGGACACACACAGCATCCTGCTCCTGAGAGCACAGGACACACACAGCATCCTGCTCCTGAGAGCACAGGACACACACAAAACCCTGCTCCAGAGAGCACAGGACACACAGCACCCTGCTCCTGAGAGCACAGGACACACACACAGCACCCTGCTCCTGAGACCACAGGACACACACACAGCACCCTGCTCCTGAGAGCACAGGACACACACACAGCACCCTGCTCCTGAGAGCACAGGACACACACACAGCACCCTGCTCCTGAGAGCACAGGACACACACACAGCACCCTGCTCCTGAGAGCACAGGACACACACACACACACACACACACACACACACACACACACACACACACACACACACACACACACAGCACCCTGCTCCTGAGAGCACAGGACACACACACACACACACACACACACACATACACACACACACAGCACCCTGCTCCTGAGAGCACAGGACACACACAGCACCCTGCTGCAGAGAGCACAGGACACACACACCACCCTGCTGCAGAGAGCACAGGACACACACACAGCACCCTGCTGCAGAGAGCACAGGACACACACACAGCACCCTGCTCCTGAGAGCACAGGACACACACACAGCACCCTGCTCCTGAGAGCACAGGACACACACACACACACACACACACACACACACACACAGCACCCTGCTCCTGAGAGCACAGGACACACACACACACACACACACACACACACACACACACACACACACACACACACACACATACACACACACACAGCACCCTGCTCCTGAGAGCACAGGACACACACAGCACCCTGCTGCAGAGAGCACAGGACACACACACCACCCTGCTGCAGAGAGCACAGGACACACACACAGCACCCTGCTGCAGAGAGCACAGGACACACACACAGCACCCTGCTCCTGAGAGCACAGGACACACACACAGCACCCTGCTCCTGAGAGCACAGGACACACACACACACACACACACACACACACACACACACACACACAGCACCCTGCTCCTGAGAGCACAGGACACACACACACACACACACACACACACACACACACACACACATACACACACAGCACCCTGCTCCTGAGAGCACAGGACACACACAGCACCCTGCTGCAGAGAGCACAGGACACACACACCACCCTGCTGCAGAGAGCACAGGACACACACACAGCACCCTGCTGCAGAGAGCACAGGACACACACACAGCACCCTGCTCCTGAGAGCACAGGACACACACACACACACACACACATACACAGCACCCTGCTCCTGAGAGCACAGGACACACAGCACCCTGCTCCTGAGAGCACAGGACACACACAGCACCCTGCTACAGAGAGCACAGGACACACACACACAGCACCCTGCTCCTGACAGCACAGGACACACACACACACACACACACACACATACACAGCACCCTGCTCCTGAGAGCACAGGACACACAGCACCCTGCTCCTGAGAGCACAGGACACACACAGCACCCTGCTACAGAGAGCACACGACACACACACACAGCACCCTGCTCCTGAGAGCACAGGACACACACACACACACACACACACACACACACACAGTATCCTGCTGCGGAGAGCACAGGACACACACACACACACACACACACACAAACACAGCATCCTGCTGCAGAGAGCACAGGACACACACACACACACACACACACAGCACCCTGCTCCTGAGAGCACAGGACACACACACACACAGCATCCTGCAGCAGAGAGCACAGGACACACACACACACAGCACTCAGTCACCAGGAGTACAGGACACATGGAATAGTTGGACTCTATCTCTAACCTACTCTTACTATCTTGACAGGTAGCACTATGAAACTGTACCATGGAGACATAGCCATGAACCGTGGGCTCAGTGCCACACAGTGTACTGACTGCCTTTGGACCAAATCTGCTGATGAAGCTGTCAATGTCCCTTACAGACTCTCCTCTGATTACAGTGAGTGTGGAGGCAGCAACAGGTGTCCGTAATCATGCTAATGAAGGCCAAACCTCCCCCGTGAGGGATAAAACCACAGACTGCAGCTTGGCCACAGCGAGCGCACCCATGTTAAACTGTCATAGTGAGTGAACTAAGTGTGTTATATAAAGATAAACTGCACAGTGGCATAAGTAAGTACCTCTAAATAATCTACTGTAACAGGGCCAAGAAAAACAAAGATCCAGTTGGAAAATGTTCCCTTAAGCCACAAAATCCCTCAAATTAAACAATTCTTCTGGCACCAAACTGTTCGGCGGACAGAGACTCCTATGAATTATTCTTTTACTTGTATAATTGTGTTATTATACATACATACCACACCCATTGTAAATGTGCTTAATATAACTCAGGGAAATAAAGAAACTCCTGCAAAAGTGGGCCGAGAACAGCAAAGGAAAAAATGCACCAGATCTTTCTCAGGAAAAAAGGCCTTTGCTTTCAAAAGAATGCAGTTTCTTTGCTCAGTGTGGTGCGTTTTTTTGCACTGCTCTTGCCCCAGTTTCTTTGAAATCAACTTTGTTCAGCTCAGGAGACCCCCTGCTCACGCACACTATGAATAAAAATAAAATGTAAGCAGCTTCATTACATTAGCAGCTACCCGCTAAGGTAATGATTTTTTATTTGGGGAGGTGTTTGATATTAGTGTGTGGGAGCAGGGGGTCTTCTGAGCGGAAATAAGTTGATTTCAGCCTCGGGGATCCCCTACGTCCCGAGATACAGGCCCCGTTATGGGGTGTCAGTATCTCCTTCAATGTGAAAATCCCACGGTCACGTGACCCACAGGATTTTTACATGGCGTGGATTCCGGCAACCCCATAACGGGACCTGTATCTCGGGAATTAGGGGGTCCCCAGACCTGAAATCAATGCAGTTCAGCTCTGGAGACCCCCTGCTACAATACTGTAGTGTTAGAATTTAAATAAAACCCCTGCGATCGCCTGTGAGAGGCGCGCAGGTAGAGTGACTGATTCAGCCTATCTCTTACTGCGCGTCTCTTACAGACAGGTAGACCCCGGTAGGATTAAGACAGCAGGGACCCCGCTGTATTAATTCGATGGGTCATTTAGTGTGCAGAGGACCATCTCGGACCACCAAACACTACGGTGCATGATCCACCTAGGTAAATGATCGGATAACGGCCGCTGCAGCTGTAATTGCCATTGTGTAAACTGCCCAAGCATTCATCAGTACCACGAAATGGTAATCCCCTAACAGCTAATGACTTTATTGTAGTAGGCCTCTGTGTAAATACGGGCCTGCCCATAATCCTGTAGTGTTCACCTGTGCTTCACTTCTGTACATTATTTCTTTTTTATTCTGTGACCCATCCCTCCCCACCCCTGCTGGGTGACAGTACAATGCTTCAACCACCTTTTCCATGTTGAAGCACTATGTTTCTGACCCTTATTGTAGAAATTCATACCCTCTGGGAAAATCATGTCCACAAAGTCAGTGGAATGCTGTGTTTAAACGTCACTAACATTTTCCTTAATAAAGAAATAAATAAATAACAGGGCACTGTGAGCTCCCCCAGCATTTAATGGGTCAAACAGGGTGTATCAACACTACTATTGTTGACCTTCCATTCATTCTCAGCTGATGATGAGAAGAGCTTGATCACAAGAGCCCTGCAGGACTTCACAACACTGACCTGTGTCCACTTTGTGGAACGCTCAACAGAAGCCAACTATCTGGACATTGGCTCTGGAAGTGGGTGAGTCACACGTTGAACCTTTACGAGTTTGAGTTGCTTTGGACCAATGAAGCTCTCGTTATTTTGTAACATCTTCAATGCCAAAAGGAACAGCAACGCATTGAAGGTATACATTGTATTTGTACTGAAACACGTCCATCATTAAACCACAGTAGGGTGCCATTTATTCGGGGTTTCTTGCCATTTTCTTTTGTTCCTGGACTTTACATACACAGAAGGTTTAAGGTTGTGGAGAAGCATGTAGAAATTGCTTCTGTATCTCCCATAAATAATCTTCTTTGTTTATCCATTTTACCAGGGGTTATCAACTCCAGTTCTCAGTACCCCCCAACAGGACAGGTTTTAAGGCTATCCCTGGTTCAGAACAGGTGGCTCAATCAGTGGGTCAGTCTATGCTGAAGGAGAGACTGATTAAGCCACCCTGTGCTGAAGCAGGGATATCCTGAAAACCGTACATGATGGAGAGTCTCGAGAACTGGAGTTGAGGACCCCTGTATTATAGTATCAGTGAGGCTCAGATGGTGCCTGATTCAGCTCTGTTGTGACTCTTTCAGGTGCTGGTCTTACATCGGAAAGGTTGGCGGAGGTCAGTTTGTATCAGTGATGAAGAACGGCTGTGTATCCAGAGGAATTATCCAGCATGAGATTCAGCACGCCCTGGGCTTTTACCATGAGCAAAGCAGGCGTGACCGAGACGCCCACGTGGACGTCATGTGGCAGTATATCGCGGCGGGTAAGCGCACCAATTACATTGTATACATTTTCGCAACGGACGAAAAACCTTAAAAGATGCACCCACAAGAAAAATGTCCAGCAGTCCCCTAATCCTATAAAAACCTTGCAGCAAAACTGCTACCTATGAAAAGAAAAATCAGTCATACAGTATCTGACATTCCCAAAATCCTACAAAATGTCCAGCAGCAGAAATAAGTATAAGATATGTAATTTGCCCAAGTTTGACAACAAGGCAGCTGTGATTGTAAAGCTGCAGTCACCTGACCTAAGTTTTGATGATGTTATTAGTATGTTCAAAATGGCGGACAGGAGGAATATTGTAAATGATATAAATGAGGAATATAATATCCCAGGGTCTCAATATCCCTCAATATGTATTGTGCAATTCAATATGAATGACCCATGAAGGGTTATTGAGACCCTGGGATACTACATTTCCCACCCAACTGTTGTCTTCCATGAGTGCAACATTTAAGGGATTCTTTTTTGGGCTGATTTCTCTCAATCAACCATTGTTTGTACTGATACCCATTATCTTCCCTTTATGCACCATGTGAATATTAGCCATTATACATGTATGCTGTATTTGGTTGAGCGGCAGGTATATTTCTTGTATAAAATGATAAATATGGCAATGGGCAAAAATACCTATTTGGGCCTAGTAAGGGGGACGGCACCTTCTAGGCTGAATTAGAATTTAAATTACAATGTGGCCTTCACTCCCCTCTGTTTTACATATTGTTTTAGCCTTTATATTCCTTTCTGGTCTTATAATGCAGATGATTGGGGCAACTTTGAGAAAATTGACACAGATAACTTGGGCCTTGTCTATGACTACGCTTCGGTAATGCACTACGGCAGGTAAGAGAGATCACGAGATCCTTGGGGACAGGACATCTCCGCTCTTGTGAATTCTGTCTCATTACAGCCCATGGGTCCCAAAAAATGCACCCATAGGCCGCTATATATCAAATAAGGCACGAGCAGTACATAAGAGAATTGTGGTCTACATCATCTGGTTGGATCTGATCTTGTCCAGCACTGGGAAGAGAGCTTCACAACATATTGAGTTAACACCTACATTTATTGAAACATTAACACGAACGATACATGTTCTAAATGACTTCACTGCGATACCTTGTGTGGATGACGCTATGGCCAATGCAGCAATATTGAGCCGGCAGAAATGGTCCGACATGTATACTGTAGGCTGATATTAGATGGTGGTTGTGTTTAGTTAGCATGGTTCAAGAACGAGAGTTAAAAATTAATTTAGAATTTACATTGAAAGCCAACCTAGAAACTCTGGGGCCTGGAGGTGTCAGCCTGTTGCCTACAATGTATAAACGCTTCTTCTTGGTCTCTATGGGGTCTCATTTCCAAAACACTGGTATGTCAGAGTCTGAGGACAGGCTCTCCGAATCCGTACATTTGTGGCACCTCAGGGCATTATCTTGATGTTTATAACACTGATCACACCAGATCCTTAACAGCTGAGGCCAGCAAGTGTTGGGTTTTTGATAGAATGACCACATTCCTTGAAACTTCGAAGTAATCTGAATTTAATTCCTTTTGCAAATATTGTACTCAAATGTCACTGATCTTTATTAAAGCTGTGTGTGACTTTACAGATATTCATTTTCCAACACCACTGGGCAGCCAAGCCTGGTACCCAAACCTGAGCCTTCTGTAGATATTGGACAGAGATATGGACTGAGTCAACTCGATGTATATAAAATTAATAAGATGTATAACTGCAGTAAGTGACCTAAAATTTGTAAGTTAAATCGTACATGAACTAAGTGCACTTCTACCTCTTGTCACTACTTTTATTCTGCGCTGCACTTGTCCTTTTTTGCTCTCTTTGCTTTCACTTTTCATTGTGTTTCGAAATCGCACAGCTCCCCCTCTCCCCCTCTCCCCCTCTTCCACTCTCCCCCTCTTAACTGATACAATTTTTTCACCCCCTCTCGCTATGTTTCTCTTCCTTTCTCAGTCGTTCCTGTTCTTTCTATCATATCTATTGTCCTTTACCAGCAGTAAAATCTGTCCTCCACACAGTACATTACCCCACTGATCCCACGTGTGCTGCTCATGTTAAAATCCTTTACGGTCTCATGTTCTCACTTCAGAACTTTGCAGTTTCCTGCTAACTGGGACCAGTGGATCTCTGGATTCAAAGAATTACACCTCTGAATATTCCAGCGCAAGCAGCTGCCTCTGGCTTATAAGAGTCAACAACAATAAGGTGAATTGTGACATTCTTATTGCTTACGGTTAGAGTTAGGCTGGGGCCATGGTACTGCAGACTGTGCGGACGCGTCGGCACGCTGAGCGAATAGACTGCCTTAAGGCAGTGTTCCCGTCCATGCGGCGTGCGTGCGGAAGCGTGCGCGCTTGTGCAAGGAATCAGTTCAAACTGATTTCTTGGCGCAACAGGCCTGTCACGTAAGCGGTTCGCTCAATGAGAGTGAACCAGCTCCGTGAAGTCACTGGCACGCCCCTAGACATGCCCACGGACGGCATGCGTACAATGGCCAAAAAACGCACCCGCTTCAGGCGGGTGACGTCACGGCCGTGCGCGCCTCCGCACGGGCGAAGGCACTATGGACCTGGCCTTACTTTGATGACCTTACTTCCTGAGTTCAGCCTTCTCTCTCTGGCTGCGTTATAATGCAGAACCTATAGGATCTCTCCCATTTAAGAATGTTAAGGATCAGAGGGCCGGCTTTTGTGCATCTTTAAAATAAAAAGGACCTCTTTTTCCTAAAAGCTTAATTAAAATCAGTATGCTGTGGGGCTTTATTCTCTGCTGGGGAAGACTGTAACTGCATTTGTCTGAATGAAGCTGACCTCAGCGTGGAAAACAGTTTTTGCTGAAAGTGGGGTGAAAAATATTTTTGGGTGTCGTGTATCTATATATATAAGACTCAAATAATGTTTGTGTGTGTGTTTCTGCTCGACAGCTCATTGGCCTGCGGGCCAGGCAGGGAGGAGCCAGCCAGGGAGAAGAGACACACACGCACACTCACAGCCTCCTCACACCGTGACCGCGTGTGCCTCTGACCATCACCGCACACCGTGAGCAGCCTCCTCTGCTCACACCCGCCACTACCCCCCACCCTTTGTCAGCAGCGCCTCCCCACCCGCCGCCGACACAGCTCCTCGCGGGGGGGGGAAGGACAACACCACTTCTGCCAACAGCCGCCTCTGCCCCACCACCCTCTCGCAGCAGTGCCTCACCTCCTCCCCACCCGCCGCCGACACAGCTCTGTGCGATTTGCAACCACCGCCGCCGACAGCCGCCTCTGCCCCACCTCCGACCACCCTCTCTCAGCAGCGCCTCACCTGTCCACCCGCTGCCGACACTAGCGCGCCCCGCCAGTCAGCAGGGGGGGGGGGAGTCAGGAGAGAGAGGGGGGGGCGTCAGGAGAGAGGGGGGGAGCCCACACATAAATACATACTGACTGACACACACTCACTGACTGACTGACACACACTCACTGAATGACACACACTCACTGACTGAATGACACACACTGACTGACTGACACACACTCACTGACTGACTGACACACACTCACTGACTGACTGACACACACTCACTGACTGACACACACTCACTGACTGACACACACTCACTGACTGACACACACTCACTGACTGACTGACACACACTCACTGACTGACTGACACACACACACACACACTGACTGACTGACACACACACACTGACTGACACACACTTACTGACACACACTGACTGACTGACACACACACTTCCCCCCTCAGTCAGCTCAGCTGCCAAACACACAGGGGGCACGGAGCTGTGAACAGGGGGACGACGACGACGACGGAGCTTGAACAGGGGGGGAGGGGGGAAACAAAGCACTGAAGGGGGGAGGGGGGAAACAAAGCATTGAAGGGGGAGAGGGGGTGCAACAAAGCATTGAATGGGGGGGAATCTGAGCTGTGAACACTGGGAGGAGGGGGGCGCAGCTCTGAACAGCTGTGAAGAGGGGGGAAGAGAGTGGAAGGGAGTTGAGAGGGAGGGAGGGGGAGCGAGAACATTACATCCCGGGCAACGCCGGGTATATCAGCTAGTTCATTTATAAAATGTATATAATGTGTTTAGCGAGTTCCTTAGACTGATACTTTCCCACCAGGCCAGGGTGAACGCATTGTGTTAACACAAGATTGTGCACAAACATGTTGGCAAAAACGCGGCAATGATATGCGCTATAATATTATATACCTCATGTGATATGTCAAAAAGAGTAAAATAACTCCCCACATGCCTTGTAATGCAGTATGTATCTGTAACAGGTCAATCCATGTATATCTTTGCTACATGCAGAGCAATGTAAAACATAAAGATACATAGCACATACATACATGTCACGCAGTTTATATATGACATTCGGAGCAATGCGTATGTTATTTTGGAGACCATTGCATATCAGTCATATTCATAACAAAATGCAAAACACAGTGGTTCATATTTACTAAGCATTGCTACTTCATATGACACCTTCCAGTACAACTTTGTAAATATGTTCCTTTCCTGCTCATTCAAGTGAATAGACTCTAAGGTGTCTTGCAATATGACAGGTGTCTTATAAAGTAGCACTACTTAGTAAATATGGCACCTCTATATCTTATAAAAATGTACATGTAGATATGAAGAGCATTTATTAGCACATCCCGGTGGAGAGAATAAACATATAGCATATTCTAAACATTACAAATGATGTTGACCCCCCCCCCCCCAGGCTGTCTTGCAGTTTGATGCACTGGATGTCCAGCCCTCTGCAGGCTGCTCCTCGGACTACATCACAGTATATGATGGAGCCAGCACAATGTCCCCTGTGTTACTGGATAGGGCTTGTGGAAACCAGGCGCTCCCTCTGCTGGTGGCTTCTGGGAATGTGATGCTGGTGGAGATGGTCAGTGACAGAGCATTCACAGCCACCACTGACTTCAAGGCAACCTATAGCTCAGGTACTTTGTAACGTGGGTCCTATAAAGATGTTATTGCAGTACAGAAGAGTGAGATCTGCAGTGTTTGCCTACATCTCCATGATTCATTCTGAATGTCAGTCAGAGACAGAGAGTCATATATTTACTTTACCAGACACTGTGACTAGACAAAGTCTGTTATAACAGATGCATATGTAACCCTCCTTGTCCAGCATCCTAAGGAGTTTACATCAGTGTCTCATTAATTGGCTTACTCAGACTCTATTACCTTGTCAGGGTGCGGGATTCGTGCAGGCTTGGTATTGGTAATGCAATGATGGGTGCCAGGAACTTTATTCATACAAGCAGCAGCTTTATTATCTGCCATTGATAAGGGATGAGTCACAGCATATACATAATATATATATATATATATATATATATATATATATACTGTGCACATTCCAATTCATTCATTTCATTGAATTTCATTGCACACAAACAAACAGAATCCATGAAATTCAAACAAAGCAACCGCGATAAACACGGGTGTTAATGTATATTTCAGTAGCCATTTTATATTTCAGTAACCATTTTGTCTCCTATTATCCTAGTTTTTACTTTCAATGCATGTATTGCTTTAAGACTTGCTCAGGTGGCCTGGCGAGTCTCTTATAACTTGCAGCCTTGAAGATAAGGAAAGAATGTGAGCTTGTTAGCTTTCTATAAACAAAGCTTTACTCCTTAATACTCCCACACTCCCTCTCTCTGCCACCCTAACTCCCTAGAAATAAGTAAAAGGCACAAATGTAAGCAATATTTAATCTATGTAGCAATAAATTAGGTAGAATGTCAGCGAATACCTCTAAGACACTTCAGCAAAAAAACACCTCTAGAACTGTTTTTGGCTATATAACTCTGTGTTATCTGTAATAAAGTAGTCTAGTGATTTGATACAAGAGCTTGCATGTGTCTTATTCAAACTGCTGACACCTGGCCTGCATCTGCTCTCTATCCACACATTGAACAGACAAATCTCCAGGGAGAGCTTCCAGTCGTGGATGGGCATAACAGAATTATATATTTACATTTGGTGTCTGAAGTGGGATCCTGGGTCGATTGGACACGTTAATGCCGCGTGGAATACAGCAGCACACATGAAAACAGTGCCGTGATTTGTTCGAATAACGGCCGCTGCATCTGTATGTTTTGTAATAGTATCGCACACCATCATTAATACAACTTTAGAATGTTGATCTTCTGAAGGAGTTGGTCATTGAAACATTGTGTCCCCTCTATATTCTGTGACTATCCATTCATTTCACAGCAGTGTTTCCGTGTTCTTTGTAGCAAATTGTGGTGGAACATATAACTACGACAATGGGACCATCTTCTCTCCTGGTTACCCCAATCTATACCCCAATTTAGTGGATTGCATCTCTACTATATGGGCTCCAGCAGGACATCAGGTGAGGACACATTAACTTATCCCAAAGATAACCAAACTATAGTCTGACTGATCTGTACAGGAATTGTAACAGTGGGGGTAAAAGGCCCAGCTGCCCAACTAATTAAACCCCCCTCATGTACCTCAGAAAATACACACTTCAGAAACACAGCAACAGAGTAACTGCTCTTACAATTAATATTGTGTTAACCTATATTTATGGAGTATTATGAAATATTTTATGGGATGGTGTTAGGACAACAAGGATCAAGTGCAAATACTGTTTACAGTAAAATGAAATAAAACCAAGTGGACACACTGGTGGGGGTGAAAAAGAAAAAGGTATAAATGCAGTCCTTTGATGGCTGTGGCTCCTGATGGATTCAATCCAGGTCCTTAAGAGTAATGCGAGCAGAAGGTCAGGAGCGCACTCATATCCAAGGGTATATAAAAAAGGGAAGAGAAATACACATATAGTGCAACAGAGTATGATGACAGCCGAATATATATATATATATATATATATATATATATATATATATATATATATACACACTAAGTGTGAGTGAGATATATATATATATATATATATATATACACTAAGTGTGAGTGAGATATATATATATATATATATATATCTCACTCACACTTAGTGTATATATATATATATATATATATATATATATATATATATATATATATATATATTCGGCTGTCATCATACTCTGTTGCACTATATGTGTATTTCTCTTCCCTTTTTTATATACCCTTGGATATGAGTGCGCTCCTGACCTTCTGCTCGCATTACTCTTAAGGACCTGGATTGAATCCATCAGGAGCCACAGCCATCAAAGGACTGCATTTATACCTTTTTCTTTTTCACCCCCACCAGTGTGTCCACTTGGTTTTATTTCATTTTACTGTAAACAGTATTTGCACTTGATCCTTGTATATATATATATACACTTTTGCATATACACCTTGTATATATATACATTTGCACTTGATCCTTGTATATATATATATATATATCTCACTCACACTTAGTGTGAGCAATGTAAGGCCTGGGACATACTGCCCAAAACAGTGCGGAGGCGAGCTGAGGCTCAGGGAAAGCGGTGCTTTCCCTGGCCTTACACAGCGTGCCGTCCGTGGGCGTGTCAGGGGCGGGTCTGGGGGCGGGCTAGTGACATCACGGAGCTGGTTCGCCTTCATTGGGCGAACCGCTCACGTGACCGGCCCTGCGCTCCGGCAAGCAGGAAAATCTCAAGACTCGTGAGATACACGCTTCCGCAAGTGTGCGGAAGCGTGCGCGAGCCCCTGCTAAAGTCGCTCTCATTGCGGCTGCAGGGGCTCAGTGCCGAGCAGCAGCATGCCTCAGCACGGGGTCAGCGCCTAAGCGCTGACCATGCCCGAGGCCTAAGCCTTATGGTTATTAGGAGTGACCACCTCAGAGGATGGTTAGATGATGATGTCCATCAGGAATGTGGGGAGGAGAATCTCATGACATAAAAATTAGTGCAGATAGCTTTATGACAAAATATATATATAAAAAAGTTACATACAAACATAAGTTGGGTGCAAGCATTGGGTCCACCCTGGGTCAGACTGTGGTGAAAGTCCAGCACTCCCTCCTTCTCTGGGGATCCACCCTCGGTGGCTGGAAGTTAGACGATAATAAGGAGAAGAAGATGGAGGACATAAAACATGACCCCTGAGGAAGTTCTGTAAAGAACGAAATGCGTAGGGTGAACATCACAGACTAAAGAAGGACTGCTGAGTTTTTGGTTTACTGTGAGGAATTGTCTGCAAAGGATTGAGTCCTTCCTTCCCTGCAAACTCCATTGTGGACGGCCGCCACGGGTGGATCCCCAGAGAAGGAGGGAGTGCTGGACTTTCACCACAGTCTGACCCAGGGTGGCCCCAATGCTTGCACCCAACTTATGTTTGTAGTTTATTACTTTTTTAAAATATATTTTGTCATAAAGCTATCTGCACTATTTCCTGTGTCCTCTATTATATAATCTAACCATCATCTGAGGTGGTCTCTCCTAATAACCACAAGGCTTACATTGCTCACACTAAATGTGAGTGAAATATATATATATATATATATATATATATATATATATATATATATATATACATATATATATATATATATATACAACTGTAAATATTACTGTATGCTCATTTGCATGTCTTAGACAGGTCTGCAACCCTGTCTTTCCCCATTATCGCCCAGCATACAGTGCTTCCACTGCAGCAAGGGATTCTGGGAAATGACATGCAAATGAGCACTCAGTGCCACCTTTTGTCTCAAGCTCGTATTACACAAGCAAATCCTCAAGCCAATGCATGCTGTTTTAAACACAGCTTTTAGACAGAGGCTGGGATGAGATGCAAAGCCATACATATACATACACACACACACACACACACACACACACACACACACACACACACACACACACACACACACACACACACACACACACACACACACACACACACACACACACACACACACACACACAATCGATTGTCATCGTAGTACTCTGTTGCACTATACTATATGTGTATTTCTCTCCCCTTTTTTATATTCCCTTGGATGTGAGTGCGCTCCTCACATTACTCTTATGAGATAGTGTTACCCAGCAGAGAGCGTATACTTTCATTTAATAATTCAATCTGTGATATAAAGTAATACAAAAAACAGATTTCTGTCAATGTTACTTTTAAACAGACTCTTTCCATGGTCTGCAGAAAAATTTACCATTTTGTTTCATGTATCAGTAAGAAGGGGGTAGGATGGTCCGTGGTTCACAGCAACTTCAGCAGCCAACGCATGGATGTCTAAAAAAACTTTATTGATCGCTAGCAGCAAACATCAGGCAACCACTCTAACGCGTTTCGTCCAGGCTATGGACTTTTTCAAAGAGTGTTTCATGTATCAGAGAGTTTTCTGAAATGTGATTAGTGGACATGAGCCAGGGCTGTCAAACTGGCTAATCCAGTCCTTAACTGGCAAATTAAAATAGATAAGAGAGGAAATAAGTGGGAATAATGTTCAATAACGAGATTTATGCAAAAGCGGAGCTAGCGGTGCGGGATGGGGGGGGGGAGAAGATAGAGCGAGGGCACAAGGAGGACTGAACATGGAAGTACAAAATGACAATGCTGCACTCTTACTTTGTATACACACACACTGCACATGATTTCCCCCTAGTGATAATAATAGTTCCTCCCCCCCACCGCTTAGAGGTGGGACAGCCAAGGCCTAACTAACCGATATGGGTCAATTTGTTCTCTTCTGCAAACAGTTAGAAGTAATACCTTCAATTGCTATCTAGCGGTAAAAAAAGAGTGCAAACCTTACCATGGTCCCTTCTCTGGCATATTAGTCCCCTGGTCTGAAGAAGGAACCCTAGTAATCCTCTATCTAGCTGAATTGTGTTCTGTCCATTCTACGGGCTTACACAGTACCATCCTCTATCTACAGATAGTTCTGAACTTTACTGCCTTCGAGCTGGAGTTTTCCAGCTCGTGTCTTTACGATTACCTGATTATCAAGGACGGGAGCAGATCCAGCTCTCCGTTGCTGGGCAAGTTCTGTTGGGATATGTCGATTCCAGGCCTCATCTCCACAGGAAATGTGCTCCTGGTTCAGTTCCACAGCGATAGCTGGGTGAACAAGCCTGGCTATAAGGCTACGTACTATTTTGGTGAGCATACCTGGGCTTTTCCAAATGTATTATTCTATTACTAAAGTGTAAATGAAGCACACAGAACTTCAAAGCATACATGTCCAAAAATGGAAAATACCAAGAAATATTCATGCATCACAGAGATAAAAGAACACTTCTAAAATCCAGTGCTAGTTTTATAACAGTGTGTAGAATATAGCGTATATGAAAAAACATACAAAGAACATAATTCTCTCAAAACCCAAAAAGCAATTTATAGAGTTGGGTTCCAATTGAGAACCAAATGGAATGATCTGACCAAATGGGCCTGTCGTTAGGTCAGAGACTTGTAACCCAGTCTGGAAAATAACATCAATGGTGTGGCCACTTTTATAGGTAGGAGAGCAAACAGCTTGTGTCAGGCCCAGAGCACTCAACGTACAGGGGACCTGTTGACCAAATTGTGTGAGTTTATCATTGACCCAGGCATGGAAAGGGCATTAAAGTTTCAATTTGTTTTAAAACAAATTGCCACCCACCATCCCTGCAGTCCTGTCGGGCATTGAATCACAGAATAAAGGGTTGGGATAGCAGCTTATAGAATTGGGTCTGCATTTTTATTTAGTCAGGTTTCTGTGTCAGGCACAACATCTAATGATTCAATACGATCAGCTATAATAGAGTTATAGATTCCTTTAAATGTGAGTCCACGAGATGTGACTTAATCTCCCCAAATAATCAGGTCCTTCAAACAATACTGTGCAGTTTGATTCCAAATATCCTGCTTACCCCAAACACGGCCTCTCTTAAAAGTTGAAGGTTTCCAAAGTGAAAAGCGCAGATCCCGGTAAGCAGTAAACAAAATATATTTAAAAAAAAAAAAAGAATATTTCCACTTACATCATAGTAGGTATCTAGCAGATCTTTTACATTAAAGTTGCCTGGTGCCACCCCATGTCCCGAGTGACTCTTTCTATCCAGAACACATCACCGTGCAAACCTATTATAGTCCTTAATGTTTGTGTGCTGATGGGGTCTGGCCAGAGTGAGTCATGTGGGACATGACGTTGACTCAGGGCAAAGCTGATTTGTGGCACATATATCTTTAATATAAAGAAATTCCTAACTACTTATTGTCTTTAAATATATTTTGTTAATAAATACTTACTGGGATCTTTTTTTCTCTCGTGCACTTAGAGAACCTATAGAGATAAGAGCATTACACGTTAAGGGAAGAGGGTCCTGATCCTGAAGAACGTGCACTTTAAGTCGTGGTAATGGTGTGGATTAGCCAAAAAGGTGGTGACAGTGGGCAGTCCCGGCACAGATAGCAGACACATGATATGCTACAATAAGAGCACTACGTAACATGGAGAGAATTGGGGTGTTGGAGGTTTCTTTATATGAGTAATGTGCCCTCACTATTATGTCCTTCTCTTAACAGTGAAATCATCATAAACTCAAGAGTCAGCCGAGGATTGGATGGAATTCCAGATTACAGTTCTTTTCCCCCAATTCTTAACGTTTTACTTGTGATTCTGCAAATAATAGTCCCGGAAATTATCATTGGACAAACTTCCTGTCCCAAATTAAACATTATGGGCACGTCAAAAATATTTACTGATTTACAATGTAATGCGAACAGTCACGAATAGAGATGCCCATTAAAATGTTGCACATTATAATGTTTGAACTAATAATATTGCATTGAATTTGTTTTCTACAAATGGATCAGACCATGGAAGAAAATGTGTTTTTGTAAATGTGAGGGTCATATTTTTTATTAATGGTTAAAAGATTCCTTCACAATAACCTTGGTTAAATCTCAAATTGTGGCGGCTAAGTGAAGTTGAATTTATTTTCCAAGACAGTAAGGACGTACAGTAGCGACAAAGTTTATTCGAGCAAATGCCGCTCGGCAGGATGCGTGGCGGCAGCGTGGAGAAGCGTTGGGAAGCGGCTCGTTCGCGTGACGTCGGTGACGTCACAGTCAAGCGAGCGCCCGGCTTCCCCGGCTTCCCCGGCTTCCCCGGCTTCCCCGACTCCCCTGAAGGTTTGAAGTGAGGTAAGCGGGGGAGCGGGGAAGCATAGGGGCACAGCAGGCGCAGCTAGAGGGTCGGGAAGATGTTTAAATTGCGCGCGGATTGGAGGGGGGGGGGAACGGAGGGGACGCGGCTGGATGCGGCTGATGTGCTGACTTTCCTCAGCACCAGCCGGAGTAAATCCCGGTGAACCGGCGGCATTTGCTGCAATAAACTTTGTCGGTGCTGTAGCAGGCCCATCCAGCAAATTTCTCATGTCCTGGGACTTAGGCTGAGCTTATAGTCCCGGCGTTGTGACGTCGCTTCAAAACAAATGTATTGAATCCGTCGCGTGCGCTTTTAGTAGGAGTGACGCGTCGGCGTGACGGAGCGACGGCTTGGTCACGATCACTGGAAGTCCAATAAATTTTATTTTTCAGCGACTGCAGCGTGACATCAGAGTCGCTGTCGCAAGGACTATAAGCGCGGCCTTAGAATAAGCAGGAGCAGACTTCCGGTGACATCACCAGGCACGGTCGCTTGAAAGAGTAGCTTCTGAGACCTGCCGAAAGAAAAGAATAGGATAGAGCTCAAACCATTAAAGAATTAAACCCAAATTAGGGGAAGCAACCCACCCTGCATCCAGGAGATGGCTGGGAAGGGGAAAAAGTCTCAAAACCAGAGCGTTTCTATGTTCTTCACAACAACTCAGCGTAGCACAACGATGACTCGCAAGATGGCGCCGCAGCATGTGCGCTGGGAGATCCAACCCGCGAGCAGTCACACGCGCTGCAGCAGGGACATAGAAAATAGAGAGATGACCAAGGAGAACCTGGAGCAGCTTTTTGCTAAAATGAGACAGGGCTTCCAGGAGGATTTGACCTCCGCAATAAGTGGCCTCAGAGCTGAATTGAACTACCTCACACAACGGACAGAAAGTATGGAAACTAAAATGGAGGATATTTGTATAGCCCAGTCCTCAGCAGAAGATGAGATCAACAGGTTAGGCCACGAGATCAATGCCTTGAAAGACTGTTTGGAAGATCATGAAAATAGAAACCGCAGGCAGAATCTGCGGATTCGTAATATCCCTGAAACAGTCTCTACGGAAGCTTTGCGCCCTTACCTCTGCGACATGTTCCTCCTCCTGGTTCCCGAGCTCCGTGCTCAAGACCTGGAATTAGATTGAGTGCATAGAGCGCTGGGCCCCAGGACTCCAAGAGGCGCAGGGACGTAATCATTAAGTTCCACTCATATACCACAAAGGAAAGAATTATGTTCGCAGGCAGGGAAAGAGGAAATCTCCAATTTAAAAATGAAGCCTTGCAAATCTTCAGCGACTTGTCACTATTATTTGGTCACTATTACAAAACGGCGCAAAATGAAGCCCCTTACCCAGATACTAAACGATCACAAGGTTCGCTACAGATGGGGGTTTCTCTTCAAACTCGTGGGTCAAATCAATCTCACATCCACAGGAAATCCTCCTGTTCCTTAAGTCTCTAGGCTTGCCAATTCCAGAAGGGCGGGAGGAAACAAATGAAGAACAGAGGCTCCCCAGTTCCTCGTGTCCCCCAAGGGCATCGGAGCGCTTTGCCAGCCAGAAGAACCCGAAAACAGGAGACTGAAGACAAAAGGATATCGCTGAAAGGGGGAGAATAGAAGAGAAAACAAATCTGTGTACGAAGTTTAAAAGTTAAGTTGCTTAACCCTGAACTTTCTATAGATGAGCTCGGGTGAACCTGGTTCTACGTTTGTGCTTTTCTACCCTGTTGCATAAAGCCCTCCTGGTTGTGGTTTCACTGGAGATGGAAGTGGGGAGCCCGAAATGTACCCACCCCTGTGTAATCAAAGTCGCAGCCAAGGAAAGTCTGATCTAACTGGCTGAACACCCTGCCGCAGTACCTGAAGAGTGAGGGGTTTTATGCTCCCCTAGCAATGCTCACAGGGAATGTCCACGTGTTAAACGTACAATTTGTAGCCTTTAAATCCTTGTTGTCTTTCCCAAAAGAGACAGCATAATGAGCCTAGACCTCCATGGTCTACATCAGCCAAGATCAATAGTATCACATGTAATGTCCCTTGATTACCACTCTTGGTAGACTCCCAATAGCCTTGATAGGTAAATCTTATATGGGTGTCAGTGGTTGTAGGGAACTGTGAATGTAGTATGACACATGGAGTAAGTAACAAATGATGCATAAAGTTACTCACTTTGTTGATCATCTGGAGATCCAGGTGCTGTCGGCATGCTCCTAACGGAAGAAATCATTAGTATACAAGGATGAGATGAACTTTCAGACCAGAAGAGTGCTCGGTCCGGAGTGGTGTTCCAGTCCCCAAAGCTGCCAGAGCCACCTTTCCACCCCTCTATCTCCCCTACTTCCCCTCTACTAGTTCCCCTCTACTACCTATCCACAACTACCTATCCAATTCCATATCTCGATCCCTCCCCACCCCAGGGGTCCCCCCCACCCTATAGTTTCCCCCCTTCCCCTTTATGGTTCCCCCCTCCCCCCTCTTTCTCTCTTCCCCATAGCCTTCTCCCTTTTGTTTCACTCTCCGTATCCCCATCCCCCCCTCATCTCCCTCGATGTCTCTTCAAACTCACCTGCATGCACAAGCTGGGATTCCTGGAGGCCTCGGCAGTAGACGGGGGAAGGAGTGCATCCCCCTAGACCGGGAGAGAAGAATCGTGATCACCTCGAGGGGAGCGTTGGTGATTATCTCTGCAGAGGTTCTATTTCGCGGAAGGAAAATTGGCTGCCGGTGGCCTCTCCCGGGACACCCAGGGCTCTGGGAAGGGAGAGGAGAGGAAATTACAGCTGAACGGCAAATCCGGTCCTGGACCGCCCTTAGCAGCCCCCTCCCCCCCCCCCCCCCCACCTCTGCCAACCACATTCACTCGCAGGTACCCTTAAAGCATGAGTGTCTCCTCCCCCGGTCCCCTTTTCCCTCGGATCGAGATCGAAGAGTAGCATCAGACATACCTTGCTCTTCTGTTGTGTTTGGCTACGGAGCGTCCGCTGCAGGATGCTTGTGGACTCGGAGAGGGGAGAGAGGGAGGCAGGAGATGATGGAGAACTGAGGAGAGAGCTCCAACAGCTCCCGTGTTAACACAGTGAGATCAGTTTTGAGTGTATATAGCTCCTTGGATACTTATCTACCTCCCAAATAAAGATGTAATCCTGACACCTCCCTGGGTCCACATTAACCCCATAAAACAACCAAGTTGAACCTGCCCCTGCGCTTTCTTTCCTCCCCCTCCCATACGTGCCCTCCTTTCTCCCCCAGCCACCCCCCCTCCCGCCCCCAGCTATAGATATCCAAACACCACAAACCTAAGGATGTAAAGTAGTAACATTGCCATAGGAGGACATATAGCCCCAGGCGGAAAACAGTTTTGGGGGTTTGCCCTCATGATATAGGAAATCCCCTACTATATCGGGTACTCTGCCAAAGTCTGAAGCATCTCTGTTCAAGAACAATCCCCCCTCCTCCCCAACTACATCAATTAACTTTTCCTCAGCCCTTCTTCTCCACCCGGAAGAAAATGTTATAAAATGAGAAGATACAATTCTGTACTTCCACTGAAACATATGGTGCTATTTAGGGTTGAATATCTATGTATAAGCTGCAAAATCTAACATATAGGTAGATAGAGAGAAAGCTTTAAATAATATTTCATCTGCCATTACTGTATTGTAGAAAAGACTTGTGATCAGTCTGATCTATCAGGTGGTTGGGGAGGTTAATACCACTTAGTGTTAAAGGGATAAGATCAATTTTCTGAAGTAACAATATACAGCAGAGACTGCGACTATTCTAACACAAACCAGTGGCAATTCTGCATTGATTAATAGCCCATCAGATTAACAGTGCGGGTGAACAAAAAAAGGTAATAGTGCGCAAAACTAAATCGTGACGTGATAAGTGAAGGATATGTGAAATAAATAAATAAATAACTTAACCTAGGATTGAGCGTCTGCAGCTGTGATGAAATGGGGGGGCTCAGAAACCCCCTGGAGCTAACAAATGGATACAAAAAAGACACAGCGCACAACGCTCATAGTGCATTACAAAATATTATTGACATATATAATAAAAGGGTGAGTAATGTGCGTACATCAAATACAATAATAACGAGCAGTTTCGGGATATTTTACCCAACGCCTCCGGAGACCAGAATAGGTGTCCTTGCAGGAGTGATGCTGCTGTCCTCGATATTGCACCTCGGGAGTTGCACCGCTTCGTTCTTCTTGGATTTTTTGTTACTCTTCTAGCAGCAGCACACCGGAGCAGCTAGCGTCTCATTATCCAAACAGTTCCAGCGTGGTGACGTCACGATCCAGGAAGCGCTTCACACGGAGGAGAGAGCTGGAGCCCAGCTGATGCCAAAGACTGCCCTGCTGAAGCACTGCAGGAATCAGCATCTCCCAGCCTGCCTGTGCTTAGGGGAGCAAGGAACAGCAGAGGTTGTGCACCCATTTCAATAGGACCCTGCAATATCGAGGACAGCAGCATCACTCCTGCAAGGACACCTATTCTGGTCTCCGGAGGCGTTGGGTAAAATATCCCGAAACTGCTCGTTATTATTGTATTTGATGTACGCACATTACTCACCCTTTTATTATATATGTCAATAATATTTTGTAATGCACTATGAGCGTTGTGTGCTGTGTCTTTTTTGTATCCTAACAGTGGGGGTCCCTGGCAGTTCCATTCAAACTGAAAGGGACTGCCAGGGGACACCTTCTGTGCCAATCCTATGGGTCATTAGTCAATGCAGAAATGCCTTAAACTTGCCTTAAACTAGCCCAGCACATACCCAGAATGTAACCGAGCGAGTTTAAGGCAAGCTTTAGAATACTCGTGGTCTCGTCTGTAAAGCCAGTAACTATAGTAACTACAGTTTATATTGCTAGCTGATGACTGCCCTCTCCTACCTACTATCCATAAACAGTAATCAAAGGATGTGATTGATTCCACACCATTTAACCCTAAGGGGTAGTAACCTCTCTATTTCTACATTTAAACTAATTCCCTGCTAGCAACTACCCCTCGGTTCTAATTTATTCTCCATTTATCAGGGTTTCCTTTTTAAGTCAGTTGTTGGTAGTTTCTCTTGGTTTTTGTTAGTGTGAGATTACTTTTAAGAGTGTGTTTGAGGGGTGTATGTAACCAGAAGGCAGTAGACAGGAGGAGAATGAGTTGATAAGGCAGTCTGAGGAAGGGTTTTGAGGCATATGGAAGTTGGAGGAGATCCTAGTCGTTTATTCAGGCAGGGTGGGATCCACCTATCTGATATAGGCTTGGGCATTTTCAATGTTGGACTGCAGGGTGCTTTGCAGTTGGCTTTAGAGATGGTGGGTGGTCAAGGCCAATTTAGGCGGTAAATGTCTTCTGCTTGTAAGGGCTTCCTATTTATAGCCTCCCTGCTCCCTGTCTCCAGGCAAAAGAGGAGTGGAGCCTATTTCCTGCCGAGTCACCCTAGAGCAGGTTACCAATTCAGCACTTTCTAGAAACAAGGTGAAACCATGACCCTTCCTGGTTACATGGCCAACATACTGTCAGATGGAGCATTACTCAGAGTTAACTCAGAGAGTCCCTGTTAACCCCTTAAATCCATTGGTAACACCAGAGGAAGGCGGGGGGGGGGTTACATTAATTATTTGAGAACCTCACACCTGATCTTTTTCCCCTTTATAGAAATCCCTTGTTTGCCACAACATAAAGTCACATCACTTATCCCCATGTACCCTTTAGGATTTGACTTTGCTCCTTATCTTCCTGTTTGTGTCCCAAACAAATAACTTTTCTCTCTTCCTGATCTTGTGTAGCTGCTACATTTCCAGTTTTCCCCCTAAACGTTTCTCCAGAGTTTCCTGATGTTTCTTCGAGTTGTTATAAGACTAAAGTACAAATTACACAAATAATGAAAAGGAAACATATTCAAATAAAAGAGTTGTTGTATTTCCTTTGTAAATTGATTAGTTTTTACACTTTATCTATCTCTCACTATGCGGATCACAATGGAGGATAAATATGTTACATTGTGGCTAACAGTCAGAAACGGAATGTATTTTGTATTCTGGACCCAGGCTCATATGTAGCATGTGAGTAAGTCCATGAAGCTTAACTTGTCCCCTTTTTAAAGCACACAATGTCCTTCTATTTTCTTCAACTTTATTGAGGGAGTTAACAGAAGTATAAAAGTAATTGTATGTGGATTGTAATAGCAGATGTCCGTTGTGAAGTGAATACCTTATGAGAGGAAGGTGTCCTGCCATGTGGAAGTGCTTCTCTGAGGGGAAGGTAAAAAGGATTTCCTTTTCTGAGGGAGCAGTGGAAGAAGTGTCTACTCATTTTGGCTGCTTGTAGAAAAGAGGGAGAACACTTTCCTGTCAGACAAGAACAGGCTAAGGTGCATAACAATATGCAGATAAAGGCAGGGGGAGAAGACTAAACCAATCTCAAATATGAGCATTGGGAGGCTGTCTTGACAACAGGCTAATGGCTTGTGGGAAGGGTAATATTTGTAAATATAATGTTGCAATTTACACAGCTCTGGCTGCTTCAGAGCAGGGAAAAAACATGCAACCCAGCTGGGGAGGGCTAGCAGCATGAGAGCAGGAGAAATACACAAACATAAACAACCCTGTTCCAGGACATTTTGGTTTATAGGACTGAAATAACAGAGCACCAAAAATATTACAACTCAGACAGAATGGGAATCAACAGTTTATTAAACACCTGAACAGGTGAACCCAAAATTAAAGGAATGTGATTTCATAGCTGGAGCGTAGTACAAGCAATGGCAGCAAACAGCAAGCAAGTTCTAGAACGCAATTTACTAGGATTAAATTAATGAACAAAGGATCAGGAAGAATAGTTTTGGAATGTTTCAAAATGTTGATGTATTTCAGTCCTTCAACCTTTAACTGAAAGAAAAAGAGAGAGTTAATGTTTCATTGACATGCAATGTAATATCCATTTCACAGATAGGTATTTCAATATTTTAATCTGTCCCTCATGTACAAATAAACAATTGAACTGATGAAGAAATTCCTCTAATTAAAACATTTAGTAAGCCTAATGTATGAACTCACTGGAATTATATACAGTGGTAAATGTCATTAAACCATACAGTGGAGATGTATAGAGATATCTACTGTAGCACATACAAAGATACCTGTTTATATTAGAAGGTTGGAATGGTAGGTAATTCTGTGGCTTTGTATAGAACACAGTCAGTTGCAGAATAATGGGAGGAATGTATTGCCATGAAATGGTGATTTAGTATCAAGACATTTGAGTTAGGACTCACCAAAAGAGTATTTGGCACGGAAACCTTCAGAGTTCATCCAGACATCACTGTGGAACTGGAGCAGCATTGAGTTCCCTGTGGAGGTCACAGGTGGTGGGATCTGTGTCTGGCTGCAGAATGTCCCTAACTTTGGTGCAGTGATACTGCTCCCATCATAAACCGCTAGGTGGTCAGAGCTCACAGAGCAGCTGGATACAAGCTCCAGCCTGAAGTTAGTGAAGGTCATTTTGATCTGGAAGAGAAAGAGCATAGATGTTATCAGTGATGCAGATGCCTGGCTCTGTGTGTTGGGAATAAAGAGCTATGACATCTTGTCATTCTAATAATTGAAATGCAGAACATGGACTGATTTTGGGAAGTTGGCAAAGCAACAGTGCCACCTACTTGTTCATCTATCTATTACTGTTGTTTTTTAGATACCTTTCTTACTATACTGTATATCTGCCTTGGTCATGTGTTCCCTGGAGGTCAGAGATCGGCTCTGCTACCATTTACATTTAAATGCTCTGCTTCTCTGTAGCAAAACTATCCAATGGAGTCTGGTCTGTGATTTCCTATTGTTTGCCAGACTGGGAATACTGAAACCTAAAGTTCACAGAATGCCCATTTAAGCCATTGGTCTCTCTCACCAAGGATTTATGACTCACAGAGACTACCAACTGAAGGGAGTCTTGATGGTTTCCTCATTCCCAGCAAGTAGCTCCATTATTGAGAATATATGAATGCATATCCATTGTAGGTACATTTAGGACAAAGGGCCAAATTTACCTTGTAACCCACCGGGGCCAAAATGGGGAAGATACAATCCACGGAGTTGGGGTATTTTTCTGGATATCCGGGTGATGTAACAACCCCGTTGTCACTGGAGAATGTGCCACCACATGTCACTACAAAGAGAAACTCAATGGTCATGTAAGGAAAGGCACAATGCAAGAAATAAATAGCATGTTAGAAGGAAAGGAACATAATCTGCCTATGTAGAGACTCCAAAGACCTACCTGTGCTATAGGAAGCTTTGAATCCAGTCCCAGTCCCTGCTCTATCACTGACAAACTCCACCAGCATCGCATTCCCCGATGCTACCAGTGGGGGGAGCTGTCCAGTCCCACAAGCTTTATCCAGTAGCACAGGGGATGTCCTGCTGGCTCCATCATAAACCTTAATGTAGTCAGAGGCACAGTTTTTGGAGGACTGAACATCAAATGCATGAAACTGTAAGAAAACCTGCAGGAAAAGAGCACATGTTGAAATTACCATACAGCATAATTTAAATTGCACCCCCATATATATGTACGTAATTCTAACTTTATTTATATAGCGCTTCACAGCAGTAATGCACGTGATGAAATATAACACATAGTGGGAATAAGCGCTTCACACATGAAAGTAACAATTTGAAAGAGAGTCCCTGCCCCGAAGAGCTTAGAGTCTATATGAAAACATAGTTGTTGGGGTGAATAAAAGAAATTTCCATTTATGTCCATTTTGCTGAATTCCTGGTCAGTAACCCTGACTTGTGTACAATGGTCTCAATGCTGAGGGTCCCATAGGTACAGTAGCTGTAATTCAGAGCCACACACATATTGTACTGTATAGGAGGGATTGATTTAGTTATAAAAGGATAGGAGCTTCAAAACTCAAGTATGAATTGGACTCTTAAATGGGAAGTGCTGTAGAGCAGGCAAAATAAAAAGTGTAACAATCAGTGTCATTAGCTTACTTAGAAAGATCCCAAAACGCCCATTGAATGTTTTTAACCGGACAGTTATTGATCTCCACTTTTAGTCATTAGGCAATAGGATGACATCATACTTTACAAGGACAATACAAAAGCAGAGATAGAAAATATCCCAGTATACAGACAGGGGTACACAAATCCTTTCATGGAAATAATGAGGTATAAAAACTCTCAAAAAGTATTTGTTTACTATGGAAATATTTAAAGAAAAACAAAAATAGAAATATGCAGTATTTAGACTTTTTTTCATAAAAATAACAAACTACCTACATTTTATCTATTAAACATATCACTACAATTAATTCCTTTTGGTTCTTTGTGATATTGCCCCTCCCTACGGTCAGGCTTCACATGATCTTACATACAGTATACTGAGTATTATTATGAAGGTCGGAATAGAATTACCTGGTCAGACTGGATTCGGACCAGCCAGACACAGCTGCTTTCATTTGGATATGCGGAAGGATAATTGCCAGAAGTCAGAATCCCACTGGTTCCAGAGTGCACAGAACGGCAGAGATCTGAAGGGAGAAAATAGGACTTGAATGGGACGCCATCAGTAACAGATTCTGTGTGCCTTGTACTGTATGTTACAATTATCTAAAAAGAAAAACAACTACAGTATGTAAAGTAACATATAATAAAAAAGGGTAAACGCCTTTACACTAACACTTTACACAACATCACATACAACTGGATTCTATGATGCATGGTAATAGAGGTTTGGTGAATTTCTGTAGAACCCATAGACTGAGACACAGTGCCAAACAACACTACATGTAATGATGTCATGTGCAGAGCAGCTTATTATAATGTCTGATCCAACTGTGTTTTGTAAGGCAATTAAAGCAGTCCTTCCTGCTCACAATGGTTATACTGTATCTCCTGCTCCTATCCCTATCTTGTATCACTATCTTTAGGTGCCTTACGATGTCTGCACAATAATGCCACGGTGAAGTCCTATGTATTCGGTTATGTTGTTGGCCATATAAATTAGCAATCTAATAATAATGGGAAATAATAACTGCATGTGATTTCTGTTTGCAAAAAACCCACAGCCATATTCTGCACCGCTCGTTTGAGTCACTTAAGACTCATCTCCTTTAGTCACTTACTGCAGTTGTAGAGTTTGTTAAGTTTAGAGACATCCAGGTTGCTGACTCCGTATCTCTGTCCAATGCTTACAGATGCGTCTGGTTTGGGTATAATAGTTGCTTGTTTGGAGGTGTTGGAAGCATAATATCTGTTGGAATATAACAGTGATTCCACAAGATGACTCTACATTGTATTCTTACCATTTCTTTTTATTTCCCCTTTGGCCCCACGACACAAATTAATACATACATTGCTGAATTTATATATCTGAGGTGGTTATTGACTTTTAAAGTTGAGGATTTACCCCGTGAGAGTGGTAATATGTAGTAATGTGTATTGTCGCCTTTTTCCTCTTTTCTTTCATTAAGGTGACATAGGATTGTGCTTTGGGTTACATTGGAAGAAGTGGCACAGGGACACTTCAGGTTGATTATGATTGTACCTGCCGTAGTGCATCACTGAGGAATAGTCATACTGGAGGCCAAGGTTGTTTGAGTCTGCTTTGTCAAAGTTACCAACGTCACCTGTAAGATGAGATAGGACATAGATAAGAATGTTTCTTTAAATCAGACGATGAGCCATCTATTGGTCTAAAAATGTATCATAACCTATAACAAATCTTTCTCCAGGACCGACATGCTACTAGAACTTAGAGATACTTTCTCCGGGATGAGTCTATAACATAATGGGTGAAATTCAAAGGCTGGTATAAATGAGAATATAAAAAATAAGACAGTTTGCTACGGGCTGTGTAAGTCACCTCATTACATCCTCATTTCTAATGCACTAGGCGCCTTACAAAAAAACAGTAACAATTCTCATAATAATATTAATATACGATGGAAAGAATATCAATCCATGTCAAGCAGAATAAAGCTGATAAAAGCAATGCTATTTTTGTAGGAACACTAAAAGAAAAGTCTGATCTTGGTAAATGAGTCATTAAGAAAAAGATGAATCCCTGTATCAATATATCTGTGGGAGATATTGTCCTGTCCTGTTCATGCAGACACAAAAGGAAATCGTCAGTTTCACATACAAATAATAATAATTTGAAAAAGAGTGTAATGTGGGTCCAAGATTGTCAAATATACCTCACCTTTATTAATGTATTGGTACATAATGTCTACGTGTTGATCCCGGTCACTCCTGGTTTGTTCATGGATGAAACCCAGGGCATGGAGAACCTCATGCTGGATGATTCCATGGGACATACAGCCATTTTTTGCCAATGACACGATCTGGCCTCCTCCTGTCTTTCCAATGTATGACCAGCAGCTAGAGGGGAGGCAATACGCAGCGTTTTAATACAATCTGAGGTCCATCTTTCGGCCCTTTACAGTATGAACATTGATGAGATAAACAGCAAAAACAGTTCACAAGGCTTCAGAAGTCTTGAATGGCCAGGTAAATTTATAAATAAGTCTCATGTGTCATAACCAGCCAACAAATCTACATTGTAGTCATCACATTGGAAGAAAGCATCTATCATCACATCCTAGAGTGGTACCATTCACAACATACAGGGCCATATGAACTAAGTTGTGCTCCTCCATAAGGCACCTTGCAGCACAGTTTTGTGAGTATGGTCCCTTACAGTCTATTCTTGGGCTGTCTGGTGTCTTCCAGCTCAGAAGGTGTTTTATGGATTAGAACTTCTTAGTAAAAATGGCCTGAAATCTAATCAAACAAATTCTTCAAAATGCAGGTCCCCTCTAGGACAGAGGTACAAAGTAGAGTTCATCTGACGAAAGGTCCATGTGGGACCTGAAACGTTGTTCCTCCTCTGTTCTTGGCTGTTACAATAAATGAAGAATTGCATTACGAACTTGTAAGTAGAGCTCTTCTTTGTACCTCTGTCCTAGAGGAGACCTGCATTTTGAATAATGAGTTTGTCTATGTTGTGTTGGCTGCACAAGCAGGATTCTCCTCGCCTGATGCTGTTTACCCGCACTTTGGAACTGAAATATTATCAGTCATATAATCTTACCCATCTCCTGAATTAATTTTGAGATAATCCTTTTCTGTTGTGTGGTCCACAAACTCAATGCACGACAGCGTCATGAGTTCTTTCAGAGCTGTACTGATCCTGTCTTTGTCACGGTCATCTGGAGGAATGAGAGATCCTGGTCATATTTAGCAAATTACCAATTACGGAAACAAAATGGATGTTCATATTTTCTCTCTCTGCTATTAGATGATAGTAGCATCCTTGGTGCCAATGAAGTGAATATAGGTTCATAAGTAAATAGAAAGGCACATTTGCTAAGCAGTGCTATGCCATTAAATACCACTCAGAGATTGTAGACCCCTTCTGGCCTATTCACTTGAAAGGCTACAAGGTTCTACTTAGTAAATATTGGCCTTAATCTGGTTTGTTATATTATGCTTATATATTACCCTATATATATTTATATACTTACCATAACTGGAGGACAGTGTGTACGGGACGCTGACCTTCCCACTGCTGGATTTGGCCCACAGGCATTTTTCACACTTGGTGGCACTACGTCCAGGTGTCATGACAACATCTCCTTGATATATCTGCATTTTGCTACCTGTCGGCGCAGAAAAAGATCCATATACAAACTGCAGGTCGGTGCTTTAGTGTTTGTTGTACCAGTAAAGAACCTTCCACATACTGTATAACATCAGTGCTTCATGAACCCTTGCAAAAAAAGTGGTTTTAGGCGCTTCTATACAGTGTGTGAAAACAGTGATAAAATAACAAAAAATATATATAAAGTTATATAATCACTGAAATGTTATCTACAGTGCACTAATTAACTTATATAAGTGAAAGTGCAATTGTGTAAATATACAGTGAATAAAGTGAAAAGTCACAGCTCAACCCTATAAAGAAAAGGTCCAAAATTCTCTTCTAGTTGAATTGTAGATGTAGCTTTGTGGAGCGCAGGTATCACCATATGTGGAATAGAAAAATAATATACATAGTGTAATATATTCCAAAATGTTTGTGACTTCTAGGTATCAGAAAAATGGGGACTCACACTTTCCCAGCAAAGAGACAGCAGTTTCCACACAGATGTGGCTTCAAATATCTTCTAAACTCAGGTAGGAGGGTGACAGTGGTCTCAGCGTGATGTTCCGCCAAGTAAGGTGTATATACAGTAAATGTATCAGTAAGACACTGCAGATATGACTCCTGACGAAGCTGTGCCAAGCGAAATGCGTAGAGTCGGAAGAGAGTAGGCACCATTGGCATCCTCCTGGTATTGATTGTTGCCCGGTTGCCACCCCAAAATTGGGATCGATCGTATCCGGAAGTGACACGACCCGCTACCGGAAGTGACGCGATGCACACCGGCAGCCAGGCAGAATGAGCAACGGAGCAGCCAAACAAGCCTCTCATCTCTAGTTTTTATGTGTCCTTGCTACACTATACAAATGTGAGTGTAATATCATTTGTTATAATATATATCTTTATTGAACAAACAATGTTGCACTAAAGGTGTCATCCTATTGAGGAACATCACGCTGAGACCACTGTCACCCACCTGAGTTTAGAAGATATTCAAAGCCACATCTGTGTGGAAACTGTGTCTCTTTCATGAACCCTTCCTGCTAATGATGCAGCATCAAAACCCTGTATTAACCCCAGAGGTGTGTGGGATGTATCAACTTTGGGTAGAATTGTATCCATTCCGAAGAAGGGGTGAAAGTATCTATCTATCGATCTATCAAATTAGCGCCAACAATATAGCTTGTTAAAATATAATTAATCAATTTCATATTATTAAAAATCAAATTAATATTACAATGTCAAACATAAGAATATAAATCACACTTATTCAAACATAATTATAAGTATTATAGGTGAATGAAAAAATCTTAGCAGAAAAGTAATAATCCACTTTCTCAGGATGAACCCCATCTAGATTAGATTTAGGAAGAGAAAAGTAAGAGAGAGCTATTTTAACACTTTCCTGTTGTATGTGTGTCTCTCCCCCCCCCCTTCCATCCTCCCTTTCCCTTTTTTAAAAACTTGTATAACCTATGGGACGTGCGCTCTCTGTTCTCTCTCTCTCTCTCTCTCTCTCTCTCTCTCTCTCTCTCTCTCTCTCTCTCTCTCTCTCTCTCTCTCTCTCTCTCTCTCTCTCTCTCTCTATTTATATATATATATATATATAGCAACTGTAAATATTCCTGTATATTCATTTGCATGTCTTAGACAGGTCTGCAACCCTGTTTTCACCATTATCACCCAGCAAACAGCACTTCCACTGCAGCAAGGGATTCTGGGATTCTAGGATTAAGGTTTAACCTTAATAGTCGTGGTGATTGAAAAGGAAAAAAGGGGGAGCAAAGGATTAGATGGACCTATATTAACATTACTAAGATGACTTCATAGCATATCTAGCTGTTTAATAAAGGTGGGGTGACGAAATGACAGTATATTGTAATCCAATACTCACACGGCCCTGTGTGAGCACATATGTGTAAGGGTATCTTGTTCCTGGTATCCACTTCTTAGCCCAAATGTTGTTCAGATGGAAGGGGGGGGTTTAGAAAAAATAATCATACACTACTTACACGGCCATGTGTAAGCTCAATCCTGGGAGGGAATAATGTGGGGTTGTCTGATGGACCCGTCCGTGGTACTTCCCGTGGCAACGTATAATCAGCTGCTTGCGGGCAAAGTAATTGCTGGCGGTTCCCCTTCCCTCACACGTTCCAATCCTCCCCCCTCCCCGATTCAGGAAACGGGGATGCGTGGGGTAAAATGATAGCAGGGCGTCAGTTACAGTCTTCAATTAAATGAGCGTTTTATTAAACATTTAAACAGAACAAAAGACTCACAGAATAATGTTTAGAGCACCCCGTGGCACTCCGATCAGCGTGGCTGCAGGTCGCCTTCCAGCTGCGCTGTCTTCCGTATCCGGATTCAGAAGTGATGGAAACTTCTGACGCGGCTGTGACTGCAGTCTGCTTCCACTTGCTACGGATGCCTCCAACGTCCAAAATGATGTGGTGAATTAGAGCTCTAATTGGAAGCAGACTGCAGTCACAGCCGCGTCAGAAGTTTCCATCACTTCTGAATCCGGATACGGAAGACAGCGCAGCTGGAAGGCGACCTGCAGCCACGCTGATCGGAGTGCCACGGGGTGCTCTAAACATTATTCCGTGAGTCTTTTGTTCTGTTTAAATGTTTAATAAAACGCTCATTTAATTGAAGACTGTAACTGACGCCCTGCTATCATTTTACCCCACGCATCTCCGTTTCCTGAATCGGGGAGGGGGGAGGATTGGAACGTGTGAGGGAAGGGGAACCGCCAGCAATTACTTTGCCCGCAAGCAGCTGATTATACGTTGCCACGGGAAGTACCACGGACGGGTCCATCAGACAACCCCACATTATTCTCTCCCAGGATTGAGCTTACACATGGCCGTGTAAGTAGTGTATGATTATTTTTTCTAAACCCCCCCCTTCCATCTGAACAACATTTGGGCTAAGAAGTGGATACCAGGAACAAGATACCCTTACACATATGTGCTCACACAGGGCCGTGTGAGTATTGGATTACAATATACTGTCATTTCGTCACCCCACCTTTATTAAAAAGCTAGATATGCTATGAAGTCATCTTAGTAATGTTAATATAGGTCCATCTAATCCTTTGCTCCCCCTTTTTTCCTTTTCGTTCTCCTATACCTTGAGGGTTTGGATACCCCTCTCTGGGGTCGAGCAGAGGAATTCATCGCAAGCCACGGATTGCATTGTGAAAGACTACATCCATTGGTTTTGGGATAAGTATTTTACTTTATTCTCTACCCTGTACTAATACCCTAAGGTAAGCGCCCGGTTTTTTGCCTGCATTTCACCTAGTCGTGGTGATTACCTACTCTTATCTCATTTGAGCAAATGTCAGCAAGCCAACCTCACACTGATGATACCCATCAAGGTTGAAACATGTCTGTGAGTGGGTTATCTGACTTTGCATCTCCCAAGTCCTTGCTTAAAAGCTGTGTTTAAAGCAGCATGCATTGACTAAGGGTTGCTCATGTAATGTGAGCATGAGATAAAAAGTGGCACTGTGTGCTCATTTGCATGTCATTTCCCAGAATCCCTTGCTGCAGTGGAAGTGCTGTTTGCTGGGTGATAATGGTGAAAGACAGGGTTGCAGACCTGTCTAAGACATGCAAATGAATATACAGGAATATTTACAGTTGCTTTATGCTTTACTGTGGAGGGTTTTAGTCACTTTTTTTACCCACCATAACCTTAATAGTCGTATATATATATATATATATATATATATATATATATATATATATATACATATATATATATATATATATATATATATATATATATATATATATATATATATATATATATATATATATACATACATACATATAATATAAGCTGCATGTACTGTACAGTGACATGTTCATTTTCAGGAAAAAATGTGACAAAACCAGAATCCCTCCGCAGGGGCAAAATGAGCACAAAAGATTAATTGCAATGGGAGTCTTTGTTATTGTAGATATGGTTCCCATATTTGCTCCACTTTTGCAGCCAGGAGACTTCAAAGCTGTCACCAAAGCTGTCAGGAATAATCTGAACTTTTTCTATCACCATCAGATTATATACTAAACTATTCTATATAGTAATAAAGACTGAGTCAGGATACCTTTATTGGCATGTGAAATTTTTGAGAAGATGTCCTCTTCTGCTTCCTTGATCTCCTGCTCCCTCTTTACCAGAGCTTCAAGAGATGCCAAAGTCTTCTTCATTTCTATTAAATCTGCAAGAACAGAAACAGTTACCGCTGCGATCTGTACAGAGACAATCTTCAGAGGGAGAAACACAAGAAAAAAAGGGTTCATAATAATGTGCAGAATGTCGTCTTTATACTTATACTAATATTTTGGTTATTACTCCTTTGAATAATATATATCTACCATGTTGGAGCAACATGGGGAAGAGAGTCTTGCCGCATTTGGAATGGTGAGGAAACCATCCTCCAGCAGTGGATCAACAAGGGCTGAAGATTATGATAATGAAGAAGGATGATATATATCTTTATAAAATGACATTACCAAATTTTATGTTAAACATTACTAGACAGAAACCGTTGTTGAAGAACTCGCAGAGGAAATGTTGAATGTGAAGTATACCCAGCCACTGGTGGGACCATATTATGCTGAATGTCACACCCTCCTGCAGTTACTGACCTTATCGTTATTAATCGGGGTAACCCCATATTTCACATAAAAACATTGAAACGTTATTTGGTTTCTCTTACTTACCGTGCTCAGAATCGGCGAGTGCTTTGGGGACATTATTTACCGGACCTGTCTCAGCTGGATTCTCTACAGAAAAAGATGAATGTAAGATGTTAACATACCATTTATCCCACACACATATTTCCTGAGCAGCAGTTTATATTCTATTACAGAAATGAAGGTGACAGAAGGTTTTTTTTTTTATCATCCCTACCTTTCAGGGGAAATTCTTTCTACCTCCCATGCAAGATGAAAATGCTGCACTGTATAATGATAACATGTATAACACAGTATACCACATTCCAGCTCTTTAGACACCATTTAGCTGCCCCCACCAGCACTGAAGGAGTTACATATTTACAACTCACCTATAGGATATGTATGGTTAACATACATTTAGCATGGCAATAATTAAAAGGTGTCACGTTGACTAAAAGCTTAAGTATTAATGACAAAAGGTACTTGCTTCAAATAAGCACTAGTTATAGAGAAAATAAACTTGCTTACCATTGTAGTCCTCCCCACTAATGAGCTGAAAGAAAGTAAAGTTGGAGATTTTAATTGTTATTAAAGTATTTAAAGATGTGTAAACACAAAGTCCCTGGATATCCACATCCTTACATCACATAACATGGGGGATTCTATCTGTATTCTGCAAACTGACTTGGGGAGATTATCTGCAACGGGCATCATTACCAAACTGACAAGGAAGGCAAAGCTTAATGTGTTTTCTCCTCTTTCCACAGAAGGTGTCCCAGGAAATGGGCCAAGCACTCTGGGGATGAAGCAGGGAACTCTTTAGTGTAGAAAGGAGCTGCAATGCGTTTCATGGCCTTTCAGCGCTGAGGGTTTAGGAGTAAGATTGGGGCTGGAGGAGTATCTTAGTAGTAAGGAGAACACTGCATTTGAAGCAGATGAACCCCGTTCATATCCCAAGGTCATCTCTCCTTGTGTCTGTGGGCAAGTTACTCTCTCTCCCTCCATGTGCCTCAGACACACAAAATTAGATTGTAAGCTCTTTGGGACAGGGTTTCACTGCACCTGCAAAATGCTATGTACCGCACTGTATAAGGTAATAAAATATTATTATTATTATTATTACTGAAAGGACCCCAATTAAGTTACACTGCCCCTGGATTAAATCAACAACAAAACTAAACACAGGTTATAAGAGAATAGAGATTACGTTTACTTACCACAAGAGGAATTGCCCCTGTTACTTGTAGTATACTCAGCAAGACAACAGCTGTAGTTTTGAAGTCCATGGTCAGTTTTGCAGCTTCAGCTCAGTCCTAATTTCTCTGCTTTACAGTCTACCCAAACAGTCCTTAAATAGCAAGAAGTGAATAAGCTTCATCCAACCAGGTACCAGATTTGTTACGTGAGAAATGGCCAGGGGGCACGGTTAATCATTAGGTTGTGGGTACCCAGCAGGCCAACCTACAAAATGTAATGTGCGGAACCAAGATAATGGGAAGGACACAGGTGTGTGTGTCACAGATAACGGGATTTCAGTAGAAACCCCCACTTACAATGTGTAACGCTGCAATGACTGGAATGTCCACAAGACTTGTCCATGAAACGGGGCATCTGCAGTGACCAGCACCTCAGCAGTTCCCATTGTACAAGGAATACGCAGAGGAGAAGAGGAACATATGTAACATGTGAACCATTTCACTCATCTTGGATCGGGGGATCGGTTTCACGTTCCTTTTCTCCGCAGCGTACCGCAGCAACCAGACACAGCTCAAGGGATTCATGTTTATCTGTAACAGAGAACGGGGCTTTCAAATATTGTCATGAATCCGTATTCTGCATTTGAAGGTATAATGCCACTGAGCAACATGTTCTGCAGTCACAACAATGTAAAAGCACTCATGCATGTAACATCTTTTCTGAAATATGTGTGCTCAGCTCCAGTATGGGTCATCTTATTGCTGTCAGTATACTCTGCATTAAGGAGCTTGTTGGACTATTTCTAATGATGGGCGTGTAAGGTATGTAACTCTTACTGGGCTTCTGCATTTCTCTTTGTCATTGCTCAACCTGAGAAAGACAGGAGAACTCTCGCAAGTTTGTCGTATAATATGTCGAATAATATCAATTGTTAGTCTAAATAAAAAAGGTATCACTTAATACTGAAGTACCCTTAGTCATTTGACATTTTTTTAAATGTTTTTCATCATTTAAAAATATATTTCCGACCTTTTCCTCTGAATCCCCGCACAGCAACAACAACCACAACGTTATATACCCACAAGGTTACATACATCACACCCGGCTTTAGTTGCGGGTTCCTGATATTCATCGCATGATTTACAGTTACATGTAAGAAAACTGGTAACTACGTTTGATGCATTGCACTCCAGTCTCATGGGCACCACTTGGGTTTACTCCAATGCAGAATTGGCGACTATTATGGATGCACACACTGTTCTGACAAGAGACGCTGAAATGACCACATTAAGATATCTGTGCCTAGAATTCCCTCTATTACACAGAGATTTATTTATATCAACATCTATACAGTGTCCTTATTCAGTGCGGCGTACATTTGTTAGTACAGACACAATCCATGATTTTGGTGCCTGAGGAATAGGGAGATAAAGTGACTTGCCCAAGGTCACAAGGAGTTGACACCAGGCTCCTCTGATTCAAACGCATTGTTATTGTTTAAGAGTCAGTGTCTTCACTCGCTGAGCTGCTCCTTCTCAACTAACAGGGGGTGCATTTCCTGTATGACCTACTGTTAGAGCTTGCTGTAAAAGGAATATGTCTCGTTCATTGTGCGTCACTCTACATCCTTAGAAAAGTGTATGCTGCCTCCTGAGGCTACTACTCTGGAACAACCAGTAACCCAGGATACAATCTTACTGGCAGCTAAAGCTTTAACTGCTCGAAATCTCCAGGCGGCTTTCCCAATATGTATTATAAGAAGTTTGTCACATGATTGACCCCCATTCTGTGTCTACTATTTAACTAAATTTATCAGGTCCCCCCCTTCCTGATGTCCATTACCACAATAGGGGTAATTCACAAAGAGGCCATGGGTCCTAAACAGTGATCTACAGGAGTTACAGGCTCATTAACCTCCTAAACTCAGACATAAACTGCTAAATTCTAACTAATCCCCACATGTAACCCTCCGCGGCACAAACACAACAAAATACCTGGGAAACTTGTATCGTGGAAACTGTGACCTGAGAGATACTTACCAGATGCCGGTACTGAACTCGCTGTCTGTATCTGTGACAGGCAGCATCTTCTTTGTACATGCCTCTGACAATGTGCTCCCCAATACACTTGTTGTCTCCCCCCCCCCAAAAAAAACCCCTTTACAGGTATATTTATTGGAATCTTATTATTGAACGGTATACTTCAAAATAACAAAGAATAAATATATATATATATCTGCCATGTAGACCCCCCCCTCCCTCTCACTCATCTTATTGTCTCTTATAATAATCTCTCCCCCATACTTACTGATGCCAGCACGGCAAAGTCGGATAATATGGAACCTTCATACATTGATGCGAGGAGACGCATTTCTGGTCTTTGGGGAGATCCATTAAAGTGCGACAGTCAGTGACGGTTATCACACGATTGTGGTATAATCTGTCCCCCTGTGTGTTAATAATAATTTGATAACGATTCTGCCTGATTACAGCTCTCTGGATATACAGTAAACTTCTGCTCAGTTTTGCATTGTGTGCGTGTGATAATATTTTTACTTCTGTATAATATTGTGGTAGATTGCTGGACCCTCACAGAACCAGTTTTATTTTTAGTTTATATTTTTTCTGTTCTTTGTTTATTTCATTTTTTCTCTCTTTGTGCACAGCACATGTCGACAAACTCTGTCCTATGAGTAGTATAGTATTATAGTATAGTATAGTATTATAGTATAGTATAGTACAGTATTATAGTATGGTATTGTATGTCTTTATTTATATAGTGCCATTAATGTACATAGCGCTTCACAGTAGTAATAAATGTGGTAATCAAATAAATAAGATCATGGGAATAAGTGATTTAGACATAAAAGTAACATTGTGGAAGAGGAGTCTCTGCCCCGAGAAGCTTACAGTCTAATTGGAAGGTAGGGAGAACGTACAGAAACAGTAGGAGGGAGTTCTGGTAAGTGCATCTACAGGGGGCCAAGCTTTATGTATCATGTGTTCAGAATATCCACAGTACTATTCATATGCTTCTTTAAGAAAGTGTGTCTTAAGGTGGGTCTTAAAGGTGGATATAGTATAGAAACACTGGCATAGCTCATATAGCTGGATACCATGTGCATCTGATTCGCTGGTTAATGTGTGGTAATGTACTTTATAGTGATGCTGTTCTTCACTGTAAGAGATTATAACAATAATTACAGGGATATATCTTTGTAACAGAATTTCCAAAAGTTAGTTAGAGAAGAACAAAGTAGTAAGTCCTTTCATTCCCTCAACATGGAACCTGCAGGTTTAGAAATAAGGTAGCAGTTACCCACACCACCCAGTGTCATCGTGTCAATGATCTCATTAGTTGTGTTTTAGGAATGCAGGGAGGGGTGGTACAGGTGGGTGACAGGTGTATGCAGATCACGCCCTTCACGGCTAGCGTCTAATAACTGTCTTCTTAATTAGAAAAGTGGCAGAGAGAATAGATTACATTCTTCTGTGATCTTTCCTTATTGTGACCAATCTGAAATTAATATTCTGTAAACTCAAATAAATGTATAAAGGAACATTAAAAAAATCCCATTGTCTATATCATACAGTTAGTTTCTGTTTCCTTGTCCAGCAAACATTTGCTTTTAATACTGGAATACCCTGCATGCATTTTGTCACTTCTATTAATTTATGGTTCATGCTCCTGTGACTTACAGTATATAAATTATCTTACGTATATAAGGGCTGGGAGAGTCAGACACACATTGCAGGCTTTTTCGGCATTGAAGAGGTTAATAAATAAAGATAATATATATATTAGTTTTTAAAGTGAAAATATTTGCGGGGAACGTAAGATGAGAATGGTGAAATTGACATCAATTTTGCTCCAAATTTGCTTTTTATACATCACCACCTAATAATTTTTAATATTATTGTATTTTCATAAATTTGTTACTTTAAAAAAATGTAATTTGGGTGCAGAATTCTGCAGTGTGATAGAAGCAATTTAGTTACTTAGACTGCAAGTCACATCTTTGGATTTGTATGTCCACACCTCTCTGTGAGTGGGTTACTGGCTCTGCACTTCTTTAACCCAGGCTCTGCTGAAAAGCTGTGTAATGCTGCAGGCATAAGATTATACACCTCCATGTTAAAATGTTTAAGAAGTATAGAGGGACACTCTGTGCTCATTTGCATGTCATTACCCACAATCCCTAGCAGCAGTGGAAGCACTGTATGTTAAGAGATAAATGGGAAGAGCAGGTTTGATATGTGAATGTGCTACAAGTGAGATTTGTATTCGCTATTTCCGATGTGTAATCTAAACTCTAGATTTCGCTCTATCCCAACCAGCAGTGCCAGCAATGGTATGATTTCTGGAAGAGATTTCTTTTACAAGCAAATGATTAATAATAGTAATACTGTGCAGTGCTCAGAAGACCATGTCACAGGGATTCACAAAAGTTTTCTGTGATAATGAATAACATAGAGGATCCTATCTCTAAGCACAACTTTAAAACTTAAAACCTTTATATATTAAAACTTTGTGCACCCTGCTAGAATGTTTTCCCTTGCCCTGCATGCCAGCCCTGGTAAGCTGCAGGCAGTGCCAGGCTAGTGCCCAGGCTGGGCAGGTGAAATAGTTCTCCCTTTGTTTCCTTTATTTTGCCACTTCCAGGCACATGACTGCTTGTGAGCAGTTGGGTCGCCTGATGGGATGAGGGCCTTGCTACAGCACGATCTGCCCAGATACTGGTGGCAAAATGATGCCCACTCCTCCTATATATAAACGGGGATCCATCTAAATTAAGTGGTTCTAGCTTGACTATCTGGGGGGAGAAGGATAGACCTTTTACAACTTTAAAACCTTACATCTCAGCCCGAATTTCTCACTATGCACCTGCCTGACTCTTGCGTTCTGCTCAAGATTGTCTTCTCTCTTCAATTTTTGTATCTAAAGCCCTCTCTCACCTAAAACACCTTACTTACTGCCCCACACCCCTGGGATGCCCTTCTCCTCAATATATGACTTGCACCCTCTCTCTCCACCTTTAAAGCCCAAATAAAACACACCTCTTTAATGAAACATTTGGGTAGCTCCGTTGGCTGATACAATTCATCTCCAGTTAAAGTTCTTTCAAGACTTCAGCTGCCTCACATTTTTTTTTTTTTTTTATAACTTGTATTTTATTAATAAATAAATGCATGATATACATTAACAACACATCAGGTGCACTTTGAGCGGGATAGCATAGAATAAACAATAACATAAGCATAACAAGCCCACGTGGTTTATCGAGCCCTACTTAACCACGTGAGAGGGAATCGTCATTCGTATTGTAAGTGACTGGGATAAAATGAAAATTGTTATAAAAGGGGTGAGAGAGAGAAAAAAAAAGGGGGGGGGGGGTAGAAGAGGGGGTGGGGGAAGGAGAGAGGGAAGGGGGATCCGAGTATAAGGATATATCAGCTTCCGGGGTACACGGAGACGGCGTAAGGGCTGTGTATCAACTAACAAGGCCTTGCGGTAGTATAAGTGGTTGGTCATATGGAGTGTGAGGTTCTAGGTGTGGGGTTGGTTTTCATGCCCTAGAAGGAGAATGCATTTATTACTATTATAGCCAAATTGTGTTACGCTCTACCCCAGGGATGTCCGTTTGGGCTAGCCAAGGAGCCCAGACTTTTAGAAAATTGTCGCCAGTGTCGTTAACTAAGCTAGTTAACTTTTCCATCTGGCAAATAAACCAAATACGATTCTGAATCTTTGGGATAATTGGAATATCGGGGCATTTCCATAATGTTGCGATCTCGCACCGCGTAGCTAAAGCAAAATGTGCAATAAGTTTATTGTGTGATTTTGATAGGCCTTTTAGGGGTCTGTTCATGAGAAACAGCCAAGGGTCTGGGGGAATAGTGAGATCGAATATTCTCTGGATCCAATTTCTGATCTTTTCCCATAGCGGGGATATCTGCGGGAAAGACCACAGCATATGTAACAGGTCAGCTGTTCCTCCACATTGTTTAGGGCACAGTGGGGAGGACCCTGGTACAAACTTAGATAATTTGAGTGGGGTGAGGTACCATCTCATAAGAACTTTATATGTGTTCTCCTTCAGTGTGGTGCATATCGAACTTTTTGCGGCTCCCAGGAATATAGGATTCCACTCTGCGTCGTCCAGGGTCTCCCCTTGGTCTCTTTCCCATTGGATACGAAATGAAGGTGATTGTTGCCTTGAGACTGCAGACTCGACTAACTCTCCATATATATTGGATATGAGACCCTTAGTGTCGGTTTCTGCCTGACAGAGCTTTTCAAAATTCATCAATGGGGGGTATGGGGCGAATTTATTATAGAATGATCTGAGCTGGAGGTATTTATAGAATTCAGCGTGGGGAATGTCTTTTTCTAGTCTGAGATGGTCAAATGATTTAACTTTTAGATCATAGCCCTCCAGATCTTTGAGTCTATCATAGCCTTTTTGTTTCCAAATTGAGTGATTGTGACCAATAAGACCCGGTGCAAAGCTAGGGTTATTCCAAATGGGTGACATCAGAGAACTTGCTGAGGTGAGTGAGTTTTTTAATCTTGATACTTCCCAAACAGATATGGAGTTAGCCATTGACGTAAGCGGTAAAATAGTGTTTTTCTTTGATGTTTTAGGTAGCCAAATCAGATTGTTAAGCTCTAAAGGGAAGCAAGCCATATGTTTGAGCTCTACCCATCTTTTTAATTTGGGGTCGGAATGCCATTGTATGATCTGGCTTAATTGAGCCGCTTTAAAATATGACAAAAGGCAGGGTACCGCTAAGCCACCAGCTAAGGTAGGTCTCTTCATAGTCAATTTATTTACTCTCGGTTTTTTAACTCCCCAGATAAATTAGATGTTCTAGACTGAAGTGAGAGTATGTCCTTCAGTTTGAGTGGCACAGATAATGTCTGGAAGAGGTATAGGATACGGGGAAGTAAATTCATCTTAACGCTGTGAATCCTTCCGATCCAAGAAATCTTCTTGGAAGACCATCTGATTAGGTCTTGTTTTAGAGTCCAAATCAGTTTTGGATAATTTGCTTTATAGATGCTTTTTGCATCTTTGGTGATATGGGTCCCCAAATATTTTATTGACTTCTTTTGCCAGTTAAAATTGAAATTTAGTTTCAGTAATTTCTCCGTATGCCTAGGGAGATTGATATTCAGAGCTTCAGATTTGGATTGGTTAATCTTGAAGCCTGAGACCTTGGAGAATTTCTCTAGTAGGTCGAACAGGTTAGGTAATGAAATAAGGGGTTTGGAGATGATTAATAGGATATCATCAGCGTACAGGGCCGCTTTATTGATTGGGAATAAACGTTTAACCCTGAGATATCCGGACTGTCTCGGATTCGCACCGCGAGGGCTTCAATACATAGGGCAAACAGGAGGGGAGATAAAGGGCATCCCTGTCTTGTGCCACTTTGGATTTGAAATGGGACCGAGGGGAAGCCCTGATGTATGACCCTGGCGGTTGGGCCTGAGTATAGTGACATAATCGCTCTACTCACCCGATTTCCCTAGCCAAATGCCGCGAGCGTCTCTTTTAAGTATGGCCAGTCTATCCAATCAAAAGCTTTTTCTGCATCCAGACTTAATTACATGCTTTATGTGTTATTTTTGTTAGCCAATTCCAACAGATCAATAAATCGTCGGGTGTTATCCGCTGCCTGCCTCCCCTTAACAAAACCGACTTGATCTGGGTGTATATGTCTGGGTAGGATGAGACTTAATCTGTTGGCCAATAACTTTGCATACATTTTGATATCAGTATTAATTAGAGATATTGGCCTATAGCTTTTACAATTTAGCAGATCCTTGCCAGGTTTATGTATAAGTGATATAGACGCTCATAGCATGTCCTCAGGAATAGGGGCTTCTGCTAAGATAGCATTAAACATTTGGAGCAAGCCTTGGGGCAAGTGACTAGGAAAATTTCTTATAGTAAAGCCCCGAAAAGCCATCAGGACCTGGTGCCTTTGATGGCTTAAGCTCCTTGATAGCTTGCGACACTTCTTCTAATTTGAAGTCAGCGCCCATAGCTTCTCTGTCTAGCTCTGTCAATCTCTCTAGTTTTGATCTGGCTAAGAAATCTCTCAGTGCTCTGCTCGTGTTGTTATTATGTGCCACTTTCTTTCCATCATAAAGGGAACCATAGAATGACCCGAATTCTTCTACTATTTTTTTAGGGTTGGCCGTGAGTGTACCCGATTTTAAGCGTATAGCTTGGATATTAAACTTAGATTGCCTATCCTTTAATGCTCGAGCTAGCATCGTATCCGGCCTGATTGCTTTTTCGTAAAATTTCCTCTTAGACCAACATAAGGAATTATCTGCCCGGGAAGTCAATAACATATTTAATTCAATTTTTGTATCCTTTAGCTCTTGTGTCGTGATCGGGTCCGGGTTGTTCTTGTGATTTGATAACAGGGAATGTAATTTGGATTGGAACGTCCGAATTTTGGAGTCTCTTATTCTTTTTCTCCTGGCCGTAGTATTGATTAGTATGCCCCTTAACGTTGCTTTGTGAGCCTCCCATAATACTGTATGGGACTCCACTTGACCAATTGTATCGCATATTTCGGGTATTTTGAGGATAGATTCATTAAGTTTCCAGTTTGCGCCTGGTGGATTGGTCTGAATATTGTTGCACCTAAGCTCAATTGATGCATGGTCAGACCATGAAATATCATGGATCATTGTATGAGTGACCTCAGGAACCAAGTGGCACGTAACAAAGAGATAATCGATTCTGCTGTATGATGTGTGTGGGTGGGAGTAGAAAGTATAGTCCCTAGATGTTGGGTGGAGTTCCCTCCATATATCCACTAGTTGATTGTCTTTCAAGGCACTGCGTAGGGTGTCCTGTGTTTTTTTATTATCCGAGTCGCCTCCCCCTGATCTGTCTAGGGCAGAATGCAATGTAATATTGAAATCTCCAGCTATTAGCTGCCTCACATTTTAATGTTGTCTGTAACTGATACATACACCCATAACATATATTATCTCTAAATGAACATAACATGTCTGTAGGTATAACTTAAAACCTTTGCTCATATATCATAACTACATATTATGGACAGGTAGGGGTAATGGCGGGCCATTTTCTGCACCAGCAGCAGGAGATCAGAGAGGAAGACCACGGCTAAACAATGAGCAGTATACTTTTCATTATCTCCCTCTGAGCTGTTCAAGAACTTTGTGCTTCATTGTGCTTTATTATGCTGGACATTTCCCTTGATTTATTGGCCATTTAGCCTCATTAGTTGGAGGACAGTGCTTATTATGCTTTGACGTATTTACTAGATCCACCCGGTGGAGCTTTCCTATTTTTACAGAGGGAGACCTTTGCAGTTTGGGTCAAAGGGAAGTACCACATGTCCCTCTTGAGAGGCGCAGTGGGAACGGGTCTGAGGAAGGGGCATTTAGTCCCAAAACGTTGCCCCCATTTTCTCCGCCACATCAGCTCTCTTCATTGCCCTTTTTTGGCTTTTGTTTTTACTATTTTTTCCCCCAAACCCACTTTTTTGTTCACCTTTTCCCCATTCCCCTCACACCCTCATATGCCTGTTAGGCTTGTGTCATGGGAGACCAGAACTTTTAACACCAAAATTACCCGATCCTTTGATTGAGCAAAGCAAGAGATAAAATAAATTGTCATTTTTTTACACAATGAACATACACAGCTTGATTTACAAAATATTACGAAAATACACTTACTGGGACGGAGCAAAACAAATCTATTTCAAGAATGAAATCTTTTGAAACAGTGTCTTTAGGCACAATTTCCCAGGAGTGGGAGCTGTGCACAAGTAAAGCTGAAAACAGTCTTTGGATAGGGGCGCCTCTCACAACCACTGTTTCTCCCCTGCAGCTGCTTACTTCGTTCTACCGCTGTTGAATTGGTTCTGTGGTGGTTGATGAATGAATTTAAAGGTGTAATTCGTTGTCAATGTTTTCAGTTCTCTACTATTCTCAAGGAGTGTGAGAGAGTAGGATTTGGATGATAAGCAGAACAGAAAATATTTACTTCGATGGGACTGCGACTAAATCGGCAAGGTTGGGTTTTAGTGAGTGGAATTAATAGGTTTGAGCATCGAGGTTCTGGGAAGCATAAACATTACATCAGACCCAATGTAAAAAAAAATGACAAAATGTTCCTTGTGTGGTTTTGTTTTCTGTTTATAGGTTGTGAGTGTATTTTGTGACAATCATTCACGTTGTGGGCCACAGGGAGGGTTGCTGTACTGTAAGTTCAAATGGAATGGGTGGTGAGGAGTGAGGAGATCAAGATTTGTTGGAGGGGCATGGTCTTGGATCAGTTGCTTCTGGATGTCCTGATTGTGAGCAGAAGAGAAGTACCCAGATATTATGGTGATACACTTTGGGGGTAATGTAATGTTTTATGTCAATGCAGTGAATTCACAGGTTGAAGAGCCAGTTGTTGTAGATTGAAGAGAGGGAGAAAATAGTTCCCCTGTAGCTACACTCCAAAAAAACCCACACGCAAGGGTAAAAAAATAACTTTTATTAAGTATAAAAAAATAGATATAGGTCCTAAATAATGATGGAAAAAACTAAGTCAACAAACTTAAAAACAATCAAACAGATGTAATAGAGCAGAAAGAGTGGCTCAGTGAGTAAAGACACCGACTGGCACTGAGTTTGAAGCATGGGGACCTGGTTCAATTCCCAGTGTCGGCTCCTTGTTACCTTGGATAAGTCACTTTATCTCCCTGTGCCTCAGGCACCAAAAAAAATAATAGATTGTAAGCTCAACGGGGAACCTGTGCCTGCAAAATGTATCTGTAAAGTGCTACCTAAAACTAACAGTGCTATACAAGAACATGCTATTATTATTATTATAGAGCTGGGTGTGCGCTCTCAGGTGTGATCTCATTATATATCATATTGCCTGTGATGGCGTAAATAGCCGGTTTTAATTATAATATAAATGACAAGGGTGCATAGATGTAGAAAAGACTTGTGATCAGTCTGATCTATCAGGTGGTTGGGGAGGTTAATTCCACTTAGTGTTAAAGGGATAAGATCAATTTTCTGAAGTAACAATATACAGCAGAGACTGCGACTATTCTAACACAAACCAGTGGCATTTCCGCATTGATTAACGGCCCATCAGATTAACAGCGGGGGTCCCTGGCAGTCCCATTCAAGCTGAATGGGACTGCCAGGGGACCCCTGCTGTGTTAATCCTAGGGGTCATTAGTCAATGCAGAAATGCCTTAAACTTGCCTTAAACTAGCCAGGTTACACCCAGCACATGCCCAGAATATAACCGGGCTAGTTTAAGGCAAGCTTTAGAATACTCGTGGTCTCGTCTGTAAAGCCAGTAACTACAGTTTATATTGCTAGCTGACGACTGCCCTCTCCTATCTACTATCCATAACTAGTAATCAAAGGATGTGATTGATTCCACACCATTTAACCCTAAGGGGTAGTAACCTCTCTATTTGTACATTTAAACTAATTCCCTGCTAGCAACTACCCCTCGGTTCTAATTTTTTCTCCACATACATTATTACGTTGAGCAGGATTCCTAAACCCTATCAGGGTTTCCTTTTTATCCCAGTTGTTGGTAGTTTCTCTTGGTTTTTGTTAGTGTGAGATTACTTTTAAGAGTGTTTTTGAGGGGTGTGTGTAACCAGAAGGAGTAGACAGGAGGAGAATGAGTTGATAAGACAGTCTGTGGAAGGGTTTTGAGGCATATGGAAGTTGGAGGAGATCCTAGTCGTTTATTCAGGCAGGGTGGGATCCACCTATCTGATATAGGCTTGGGCATTTTCAATGTTGGACTGCAGGGTGCTTTGCAGTTGGCTTTAGAGATGGTGGGTGGTCAAGGCCAATTTAGGAGGTAAATGTCTTCTGCTTGTAAGGGCTTCCTATTTATAGCCTCTCTCTTCTCCCTGTCTCAGGCAGAAGTTTTCTTTATAGAAGAGGAGTGGAGCCTATTTCCTGCCGAGTCACCCTAGACCAGGTTACCAATTCAGCACTTTCAAGAATCAAGGTGAAACCAGGACCCTTCCTGGATACATGGCAACATACTGTCAGATGGGGCATTACTCAGAGTTAACTCAGAGAGTCCCTGTTAACCCCTTGAATCCATTTGTAACCCCAGAGGAGGGGACGGGGGTTAAATTAATTATTTGAGAACCTCACACCTTATCTTTTTTCCCCTTTGTAGAAATCTCGTGTTTGCCACAACATAAAGTCACATCACTTATCCCCATGTACCCTTTAGGATTTGACTTTGCTCCCTATCTCCCTGTTTGTGTCCCAAACTAATAACTTTTGTCTCTTCCTGATCTCGTGTAGCTGCTACATTTCCAGTTTCCCCCTCAAACGTTTCTCCAGAGTTTCCTGATATTTCTTCGAGTTGTTATAAGACTAAAGTACAAATTACACCAATAATGAAAAGGAAACATATTCAAACTAAAAGAGTTGTTGTATTTCCTTTGTAAATTGATTCGTTTTTACACTTTATCTATCTCTCACTATGCGGATCACAATGGAGGATAAATATGTTACATTGTGGCTAACAGTCACAAACGGAATGTATTTTGTATTCTGGACTCAGGCTCATACTGCTGCGGCCGAGTTTATTTGAGCATTTGCCCGTTCTCGGCCGCAGCAGTAACCTGGCGCGCACCAGAGGGTGCCGGGCGCGCGCCGAAGACACGGAGGAGCGCCCTCCGATCGGGGCTTTCTCTCTCCCGCTGCCGGGTCCGCCGGGTCCCCCGGAACCCCCTGCCGCCGTCCCCCACATCGCGGGACACCAGGGCTCCCTCGGGGAGCCCTGGATGCGCGTGCAGGGGGCGCAGGCACCCGATGACACGTGACCGCACGTCGATGACACGTGGCACGCCGAGGGAGTGCGGCTAGCATGCCGGGGCATCCCCAGGCTTGCGGAGCTAGCCGCACTCAAATAAAGTGTGCCGGTAGTGTATGTAGCATGTGAGTAAGTCCATGAAGCTTAACTTGTCCCCTTTTTAAAGCACACAATGTCCTTCTATTTTCTTCAACTTTATTGAGGGAGTTAACAGAAGTATAAAAGTAATTGTATGTGGATTGTAATAGCAGATGTCCGTTGTGAGGGGAATACCATATGAGAGGAAGGTGTTCTGCCATGGGGAAGTGCTTTTCTGAGGGGAAGGTAAAAAGGATTTCCTTTTCTGAGGGAGCAGTGGAAGAAGTGTCTACTCATTTTGGCTGCTTGTAGAAAAGAGGGAGAACACTTTCCTGTCAGACAAGAACAGGCTAAGGGGCATAACAATATGCAGATAAAGGCAGGGGGAGAAGACAAAACCAATCCCAAATATGAGCATTGAGAGGTTGCCTTGGCAACTGGCTAATGGCTTGTGGGAAGGGTACTATTTGTAACTATAATGTTGCAATATACACAGCTCTGGCTGCTTCAGAGCAGGGAAAAAACATGCAAACTAGCTGGGGAGGGCTAGCATCCTGAGAGCAGGAAAAATACACAAAAATAAACAACCCTGTTCCAGGACATTTTGGTTAATAGGACTGCAATAACAGAGCACCAAAAATATTACAACTCAGATAGAATGGGAATCAACAGTTTATTAAACACCTGAACAGGTGAACCAAAATTAGAGGAAGCAAAGGACTGGGATTTCACAGCTGGAGCGTAGTACAAGCAACTGCAGGAAAAAGCAAGCAATTTCTAGAACACAATTTACTAAGATTAAATTAATGAACCGAGGAGCAGGAAGAATAGTTTTGGAATGTTTCAAAATGTTGATTTATTTCAGTCCTTCAAGCTTTAACTGAAAGAAAAAGAGAGAGTTAATGTTTCATTGACATGCAATGTAATATCCAATTCACAGATAGGTATTTCAATATTTTAATCTGTCCCACGGAAAAATAATCGCATTTTAGAAGGAAGGGATCATAATCTGCCTATGTAGAGACTCCAAAGACCTACCTGTGCTATAGGAAGCTTTGAATCCAGTCCCAGTCCCTGCTCTATCACTGACAAACTCCACCAGCATCGCATTCCCCGATGCTACCAGTGGGCGGAGCTGTCCAGTCCCACAAGCTTTATCCAGTAGCACAGGGGATGTCCTGCTGTCTCCATCATAAACCTTAATGTAGTCAGAGGCACAGTTTTTGGAGGACTGGACATCAAATGCATTAAACTGTAAGGAAACCTGCAGGAAAAGAGCACATGATAAATTACCATACAGCACAATTAAATTGCACCCCCATATGTATGTACGTAATTATAACTTTATTTATATAGCGCTTCACAGCAGTAATGCACGTGATGAAATAATATAACACATAGTGGGAATAAGTGCTTCACACATGAAAGTAACAATAGGAAAGAGAGTCCCTGCCCCGAAGAGCTTACCGCCTAAATGGAAACATAGTTGTTGGGGTGAATAAAAAACATTTCCATTTATGTCCATGTTGCTGAATTCCTGGTCAGTAACCATGACTTGTGTACAGTGGTCTCAATGCTGAGGGTTCCATAGGTACAGTAGCTATAATTCAGAGTCACACACATATTGTACTGTATAGGAGTGACTGATTTTGTTATAAAAGGATAGAAGCTTCAAAACTCAAGTATGAATTGGACTCTTACATGGGAAGTACTACAGAGCAGGCAAAATAAATAGTGTAACAATCAGTGTCATTAGCTTACTTAGAAAGATCCCAAAACGCCTAATTAAAAAGCTCACTTATTTGTGTCCATTGAAGGTTTTTAACCGGATAGTTATTGATCTCCACTTTTAGTCATTAGGCAATAGGATGACATCATACTTTACAAGGACAATACAAAAGCAGAGATAGAAAATATCCCAGTATACAGTACAGACTGGAGTGCACACATCCTTTCATGGAAATAATGAGGTATAAAAACTCTCAAAAAGTATTTGTTTACTATGGAAATATTAAAAGATAAACAAAAAGAAAAACATGCAATATTTAGACTTTTGTGTCATAAAAAATAACAAACTCCCTACATTTTATCTATTAAACATATCACTACACTTAGTTCCTTTTGGTTCTTTGTGATATTGCCCCTCCCTACGGTCAGGCTTCACATGATCTTACATATACTGAGTATTATCATGAAGGTCGGAACATAATTACCTTGTCAGACTGGATTCGGATCAGCCAGACACAGCTGCTTTCATTTGGATATGCGGAAGGATAATTGCCAGAAGTCAGAATCCCACTGGTACCAGTGAGCACAGAACGGCAGAGATCTGAAGGGAGAAAATAGGACTTGAATGGGGCACCACCAGTAACCGATTCTGTGTGCCTTGTACTGTATGTTACACTTATCTAAAGAGAAAAACAACTACAGTATGTAAAGTAACATATAATAAAAAAGGGTATACGCCTTTACACTAACACTTTACACAACATCACATACAACTGGATTCTATGATGCATGGTAAAAGAGGTTTGGTGAATTTCTGTAGGACAACCCATAGACTGACACACAGTGCCAAACAACACTACATGTAATGATGTAATGTGCAGAGCAGCTTATTATAATGTGTGATCCAGCTGTGTTTTGTACGGTCTTTAAAGCAGTCCTTCCTGCTCACAATGGTTATACTGTATCTCCTGCTCCTATCCCTATCTCGTATCACTATCTTTAGGTGCCTTACGATGTCTGCACAATAATGCCACGGTGAAGTCCTATGTATTCGGTTATGTTGTTGGCCATATAAATTAGCAATATAATAAAAATGGGAAATAATAACTGCATGTGATTTCTGTTTGCAAAAAACCCACAGCCATACTCTGTACTGCTCGTTTGAGTCACTTAAGATTAATTTCCTTTAGTCACTTACTGCAGTTGTAGAATTTGTTAAGTTTAGAGACATCCAGGCTGCTGACTCCGTATCTCTGTCCAATGCTTACAGATGCGTCTGGTTTGGGTATAATAGTTGCTTGTTTGGAGGTGTTGGAAGCATAATATCTGTTGGAATATAACAGTGATTCCACAAGATGACTCTACATTGTATTCTTACCATTTCTTTTTATTTCCCCTTTGGCCTCACGACACAAATTAATACATACATTGCTGAATTTATATTACTGAGGTGGTTATTGTCTTTTAAAGTTGAGGTTTTACCCCGTGAGAGTGGTAATATGTAGTAATGTGTATTGTCGCCTTTTTCCTCTTTTCTTTCATTAAGGCGACATAGGATTGTGCTTTGGGTTACATTGGAAGAAGTGGTAGAGGGACACTTCAGCTTGATGATGATTGTACCTGCCGTAGTGCATCACTGAGGAATAGTCATACTGGAGGCCAAGGTTGTTTGAGTCTGCTTTGTCAAAGTTACCAACGTCACCTGTAAGATGAGATAGGACATAAACATGAATGTTTCTTTAAATCAGACGATGAGCCATCTATTGGTCTAAAAATGTATCACAATCTATAACAAATCTTTCACCAGGACAGACATGCTACTAGAACTTAGAGATACTTTCTCCGGGATGAGTCTATAACATAATGGGTGAAATTCAAAGGCTGGTATAAATGAGAATATAAACAATAAGACAGTTTGCTACGGGCTGTGTACAGTAAGTCACCTCATTACATCCTTTCTAATGCACTAGGCACCTTACAAAAAACAGTAACAATTCTCATAATAATATTAATATACGATGGAAAGAATATCAATCTATGTCAAGCAGAATAAAGCTGATAAAAGTAATGCTATTTTTGTAGGAACACTAAAGTAAAAGTCTGATCTTGGTAAGCGAGTCATTAAGAAAAAGATGAATCCCCGTATCAGTATATCTGAGTGAGATATTGTCCTGTCCTGTTCATGCAGACACAAAAGAAAATTGCCAGTTTCACATAAAAATAATAATAATATGATACAGAGTGCAATGTGGGTACAAGATTGTCAAATGTGCCTCACCTTTATTAATGTATTTGTACATAATATCTACGTATTGATCCCGGTCACTCCTGGTTTGTTCATGGATGAAACCCAGGGAATGGAGAACCTCATGCTGGATGATTCCATGGGACATACAGCCATTTTTTGCCAATGACACGATCTGGCCTCCTCCTGTCTTTCCAATGTATGACCAGCAGCTAGAGGGGAGGCAATACGCAGCGTTTTAATACAATCTGAGGTCCATCTTTCTGCCCTTTACAGTATGAACATTGATGAGATAAACAGCAAAAACAGTTCACAAGGCTTCAGAGGTCTTGAATGGTCAGGTACATTTATAAATAAGTCTCATGTGTCATAACCAGCCAACAAATCTACATTGTAGTCATCACATTGGAAGAAGGCATCTATCATCACATCCTAGAGTGGTACCATTCACAACATACAGGGCCATATGAACTAAGTTGTGCTCCTCCATAAGGCACCTTGCAGCACAGTTTTGTGAGTATGGTCCCTTACAGTCTATTCTTGGGCTGTATGGTGTCTTCCAGCTCAGAAGGTGTTGTATGGATTAGAACTTCTTAGTAAAAATGGCCTGAAATCTTATCAAACTAATTCTTCAAAATGCAGGTCCCCTCTAGGACAGAGGTACAAAGTAGAGTTCATCTGACGAAAGGTCCATGTGGGACCTGAAACGTTGTTCCTTCTCTGTTCTTGGCTGTTACAATAAATGAAGAATTGCATTACGAACTTGTAAGTAGAGGTCTTCTTTGTACCTCTGTCCTAGAGGAGACCTGCATTTTGAAGAATGAGTTTGTCTATGTTGCGTTGGCTGCACAAGCGGGATTCTCCTCGCCTGATGCTGTTTGTCCGCACTTTGGAACTGAAATATTATCAGTCATATAATCTTACCCATCTCCTGAATTAATTTTCAGATAATCTTTTTCTGTTGTGTGGTGCACAAACTCAATGCACGACAGCGTCATGAGTTCTTTCAGAGCTGTACTGATCCTGGCTTTGTCACGGTCATCTGGAAGAATGAGAGATCCTGGTCATAATTAGCAAATTACCAATTACGGAAACAAAATGGATGTTTATATTTTCTCCCTCTGCTATTAGATGATAGTAGCATCCTTAGTGCCAATGAAGTGAATATAGGTCTATAAGTAAATAGAAAGGCCACATTTGCTAAGCAGTGCTATGCCATTAAATACCACTCAGAGATTGTAGACCCCTTCTGGCCTAGTCACTTGAAAGGCTACAAGGTTCTACTTAGTAAATATTGGACTTAATCTGGTTTGTTATATTATGCTTATATATTACCCTATATATATTTTTATATACTTACCATAACTGGAGGACAGTGTGTACGGGACGCTGACCTTCCCACTGCTGGATTTGGTCCACAGGCATTTTTCACACTTGGTGGCACTACGCCCAGGTGTCATGACAACATCTCCTTGATATATCTGCATTTTGCTACCTGTCGGGGCAGAAAGAGATCCATATACAAACTGAAGGTCGGTGCTTTAGTGTTTGTTGTACCAGTAAAGAACCTTCCACTTACTATATAACATCAGTGCTTCATGAACCCTTGCAAAAAAAGTGGTTTTAGGCGCTTCTATACAGTGTGTGAAAACAGTGATAAAATAACAAAAAATATATATAAAGTTATATAATCACTGAAATGTTATCTATAGTGCACTAATTAACTTATATAAGTGAAAGTGCAATTGTGTAAATATACAGTGAATAAAATGAAAAGTCGCAGCTCAACCCTATGAAGAAAAGGTCCAAAATTATCTTCTAGTGGAATTGTAGATGTAGCTGTGTGGAGCGCAGGTATCACCATATGTGGAATAGAAAAATAATATTTATAGTGTATTATATTCCAAAATGTTTGTGACTTCTAGGTATCAGCAAAATGGGGACTCACACTTTGCCAGCAAAGAGACAGCAGTTTCCACATAGATGTGGCTTCGAATATCTTCTAAACTCAGGTAGGTGGGTGACAGTGGTCTCAGCGTGATGTTCCGCCAAGTAACGTGTATATACAGTAAATGTATCAGTAAGACACTGCAGATATGACTCCTGACGAAGCTTTGCCAAGCGAAATGCGTAGAGTCGGAAGAGAGTAGGCACCATTATCATCCTCCTGGTATTGATTGTTGCCCGGTTGCCGCCCCGAAATTGGGATCGATCGTATCCGGAAGTGACACGGCCTGCTACAGGAAGTGATGCGATGCACACCGGCAGCCAGGCAGAATGAGCAACGGAGCAACCAAATAAGCCACTCATCTCTAGTTTTAATGTGTCCTTGCTACACTATACAAATGTGAATGTAATATCATTTGTTATAATATATACCTTTATTGAACAAACAATGTTGCACTTAAGGTGTCATCCTATTGAGGAACATCACGCTGAGACCACTGTCACCCACTTGAGTTTAGAAGATATTCAAAGCCACTTCTGTGTGGAAACTGCTGTCTCTTTCAGGAACCCTCCCTGCAAATGATACAGCATCAAAACCCAGTATTGCCCCCAGAGATGTGTGGGATGTATCAACTTTGAGTAGAATTGTATCCATTCCGAAGAAGGGGTGAAAGTATCTATCTTGCTATCCCTCTGCAGGGGAAAAATGAGCACAAAAATTAATTGCAATGGGTGTGTTTGTTAGATATGGTTCCCATATTTGCTCCACTTTTGCTCCCAGGAGACTTTAATAAATAAATGAGCCACCAATTTCTGGGGGAGACAGATATTTGGACTTTCTTTATTTTTCCTTTTTTGTGGAATTTTATTCTGAAATTAAATCTTTATGGGGAAAATAAGTATTACTCTCTGCACAATTTATATACGTGGGAAATCCATTGCAGGCCAACATGCAAGCAAAGGGGATTACATGACAATATAATAATAATGTTGTTATTTCTTGTATTGCTCAGACAGTGTACACAGCACGGTCCATAGACATTTTGCCGGTGCATGTCCTTGTGTCATAGAGCTTAGAATCTATTTTCTGGTGCCTGAGGCACATGGAGATAAAGTGACTTGCCAGCACAAGTAGCTGACACCGGGATTTGAACCAGGCTCCGCTACTCCTGGCTCAGCACTGTTGTTTTCAGAGTCGGCGCCTTTACTCACTGAGCTGCTCCTTCAGATGTCACCAAAGCTGTCAGGAATAATCTGAGCCTTTTCTATCACCATCAGATTATATTCTAAACTATTCTATATAGTAATAAAGACTGAGTCAGGATACCTTGATTGGCCTGTGAAATTTTTGAGAAGATGTCCTCTTCTGCTTCCTCGATCTCCTGCTCCCTCCTTTCCAGAGCTTCGAGAGATGCCAAAGTCTTCTTCATTTCTAGTAAATCTGCAAGAACAGAAACAGTTACCGCTGCGATCCGTACAGAGACAATCTTCAGAGGAAGAAACACAAGAAAAAAAGGGTTCATAATAATGTGCAGAATGTCGTCTTTATACTTATACTAATATTTTGCTTATATCTCCTTTGAATAATATATATCTACCATGTTGGAGCAACATGGGGAAGAGAGTCTTGCCGCACTTGGAATGGTGAGGAAACCATCCTCCAGCAGTGGATCAACAAGGGCTGAAGATTATGATGAAGAAGGATGATATATATCTTTATAAAATGACATTACCAGATTTAATGTTAAACATTACTAGACAGAAACCGTTGTCTTGAAGAACTCGCAGAGGAAATGTTGAATGTGAAGTATACCCAGCCACTGGTGGGACCATATTATGCTGAATGTCACACCCTCCTGCAGTAACTGACCTTATCGTTATTAATCGGGGTAACTCCATATTTCACATAAAAACATTGAAACATTATTTGGTTTCTCTTATTTACCGTGCTCAGAATCGGCGAGTGCTTTGGGGACATTATTTACCGGACTTGTCTCAACTGGATTCTCTGCAGAAAAAGATGAATGAAAGATGTTAACGTACCTTTTATCCCACACACATATTTGCTGAGCAGCAGTTTATATTCTATTACAGAAATGAAGGCGACAGAAGGATTTTTTTTATCATCCCTTCTTTCTACCTACCATGCAAGATGAAAATGCTGCACTGTATAATGATAACATGTATAACACAGTATACCACCTTCCAGCTCTTTAGACACCATTTAGATGCCCCCACCAACACTGAAGGAGTTACATATTTACAACTCCCCTATAGGATATGTATGGTTAACATACATTTAGCATGGCAATAATTAAAAGGTATCACGTCGACCAAAAGCTTAGGTATTAATGACAAAAAGTACTTGCTTCAAATAAGCACTAGTTACAGAGAAAATAAACTTGCTTACCATTGTAGTCCTCCCCACTAAAGAGCTGAAAGAAAGTAAAGTTGGAGTTTTTAATTGTTATTAAAGTATTTAAAGATGTGTAAACACAATGTCCCTGGATATCCACATTCTTATATCACATAACATGGGGGATTCTAAATGTATTCTGCAAACTGACTTGGGGAGATTATCTGCAACGGGCATCATTACCAAACTGACAAGGAAGGCAAAGCTTAATGTGTTTTCTCTTCTTTCCACAGAAGGTGTCCCAGGAAATGGGCTAACCACTCTGGGGATGAAGCAGGGAACTCTTTAGTGTAGATAGGAGCTGCAATGCGTTTCATGGCCTTTCAGCGCTGAGGGTTTGATTGGGGCTGGAGGAGTATCTTAGTAGTAAGGAGAACATTGCATTTGAAGCAGATGAACCCCGTTTATATCCCAAGGTCATCTCTCCTTGTGTCTGTGGGCAAGTTACTCTCTCTCCCTGTGCCTCAGGAACCCACAATTAGATTGTAAGCTCTTTGGGAAAGGGATTCACTGCACCTGGGAAATGCAATGTACCGCACTGTATACGGTAATACAATTATTATTGCTGAAAGGACCCCAATTTAGTTACACTGCCCCTGGATTAAATCAACAACAAAACTAAACACAGATTATAAAAGAATAGAGATTAAGTTTACTTACCACAAGAGGAATTGCCCCTGTTACTTGTAGTATACTCAGCAAGACAACAGCTGTAGTTTTGAAGTCCATGGTCAGTTTTGCAGCTTCAGCTCAGTCCTAATTTCTCTGCTTTACAGTCTCCCCAAACAGTCCTTAAATAGCAAGAAGTGAATTAGCTTCATCCAACCAGGTACCAGGAACGTTACGTGAGAAATGGCCAGGGGGCACGGTTAATCATTAGGTTGTGGGTACCCAGGCCAACCTACAAAATGTAATGTGCGGAACCAAGAAAATGGGAAGGACACAGGTGTGTGTGTCACAGATAACGGGATTTCAGTAGAAACCCCCAATTACAATGTGTAACTCTGCAATGACAGGAATGACCACAAGACTTGTCCATGAAACGGGGCATCCGCAGTGACCAGCACCTCAGCAGTTCCCATTGTACAAGGAATACGCAGATGAGAAGAGGAACATATGTAACATGTGAACCGTTTCACTCATCTTGGATTGGGGGATAGGTTTCACGTTCCTTTTCTCCTCTGCGTACCGCAGCGACCAGACACAGCTCAGGGGATTCATGTTTATCTGTAACAGAGAACGGGGCTTTCAAATATTGTCATGAATCCGTATTCTGCATTTGAAGGTATAATGCCACTGAGCAACATGTTATGCAGTCACAACAATGTAAAAGCACTCATGCATGTAACATCTTTTCTGAAATAAGTGTGCTCAGCTCCAGTATGGGTCATCTTATTGCTGTCAGTATACTCTGCATTAAGGTGCTTGTTGGACTATTTATAATGATGGGCGTGTACCATGAAAGATGAAAATGCTGCACTGTATAATGATAACAGGTACAGATGCAGCAGCCATTATTCAAACATTTCACAGATTGGATACCTGGGCATACCCAGGTCATGGTGCGTGATTTCTTCAAACTTTACTGCGTTAAGACGCGTATTTACTAGTGTTTTATCGAGTGCAGAAAATGGCATTTTAGCGTTGTCTGCAATACCGTCGAGAAACTCAAGTGGGCGATTGCGAGTTGTCTTAAAAATCTAATAGCAATTCAACCTGTCTTTTATTGCCATACAGTACTTCAAGTGTGTGTAATTGTATTTGAAGATTAATATTACGAGTTCATGCTGTATAGTTTACATGGAAAGATGTCCTTTCTTAGGCTCCTTAGCATACACAAATCCTCTAACTGTAGAAGATAAACAATATGAGCACACCCAACAAAAAGTATTTTTAACAAATTAAATGTTGTATTTGTACTGGATAATAAAGGAAAAAGGAATAATACAAAAATAAAACTTTGCTTCTTTTTCCGAATGTAAAATATTTATTCCGTGCTTGCGTGTATGTCTAATTGGAATCTTGTTGAAACACATATGCGTGTCATCACATTTCTACGCATGCGTGTATGTCTAATTGGAACCTTGTTGAAATGCATATGCGTGTCATAACATTTATACGCATGTGTGTCATTATGTTCCTAATTAAATGACTGCACAGTAAGATACAGTAAGTGCATTGCCTCAAAGTCGCTACAGTGTATCTAGATAGTAAAAACTACTTTAAGTGTATAGACAGTAAAAACATGAATATACCAACAAGTATATTTAAAGAATGAATTTTTTTATTTGTACAGGATAATAAAGGAAAAAGGAATAATACAAAAATACAACGTCGCCTCTTCTTCACAATTTACAATCTTGTCGTTTTCTTCTTTGTAATGGCTGCTGCTTCTTGGACATTTGGGTCTGGAAAGAAATATATTCTATATTATCAATCGCACCGTACATTATGGTTAAAATATGCCTGCATCTTCTATCAAGTTTACAGCATGATCTGCTGTACGCCAAGAGTCAATGATTTATTGTAATTGGCTACTTCAAACAGAACTTATTCAACCAGTGATCCAGTATGCTAAGTGTCAGATTTTCAAGTTAGTATTGCCACAACAATGTTACATTCTATTGGGAAAAATGATGCTGTGTATCCTCGGCTAAAAGGAGCTCTAATCAAATTGTATCCAACAAAATGATGCATGCTAACAATAAGCATTAGGTTTTCTATAGGTTTACAGGCCCACCAACAGGGGGGGTGGTCTGCCGAGGTTGGCATTCCGGGCCCCGTGAGTCAGGATAGGGGTTAGGGAATATGTATATATTTGAAGAGTGGGGATTTTTTTTATCTATTTGGGGGAGTGGAGGGCTTTTGTTTGTTTGTATGTTTTTTGTGGGGGGGATTGTGTGAGCGAAGAGGGAATGAGTGAGGTAAATGACAGAGGTGGGGGAGAGTGAGATGAGAGCGTGGGTGTAAGAGAGGGGGTGAGGGAGTGGGTGAGGAAAAGAAGGAGTAAGCGTGAGACGCAGGGGAGAGAAATACATGCGAGGTGGGGGGAGGGATTGAGTGAGAGTGTGGTAATTGATGGAGGGGGAGAGTGAGTGAGGAAGAGAGGGAGTGGGGGTCTTTTTACTATGTATTTGGGGCGGAGTGGGGGTCTTTTTACTATGTATTGCGGGGGAGTGTGGGTCTTTTTACTATGTATTGAGGGGAGTGGGGGTCTATTTATTATGTATTGGGGGGATCTGTCTAAGCGTCTCCCCTGCTGAAATCCCTCTCCTGGCTTCTTATCAAATCCCGTATCACACACTCAATTCTCCTCCTCACTTTTAAAGCTTTACACTCTTTTGCCCCTCCTTAAATCTCAACCCTAATTTCTCACTATGCACCATCCCGACTCTTGAGTTCTGCTCAAGGATGTCTTCTTTCTACCTCCTTTATATCTAAAGCCCTCTCCTGCCTTAAACCTTTCTCACTGACTGCCCCACACCTCTGGAATGCCCTTCCCCTCAATACCTGACTAGCATCCTCTCTATCCACTTTTAAGACCCACCTTAAGACACACTTGCTTAAAGAAGCATATGAGTAGCACCGTAGATATTACTAGACACATGATACATAGCGCTTGGCCCCCTGCAGAAGCACTTACCATAATTCCATCCTCCTGTCTCTGTACATTCTTCCTACCTACCAATTAGATTGTAAGCTCCTCGGCGCAGGGACTCATCTTCCTAAATGTTACGTTTATGTCTGAAGCACTTATTCCCATGACCTGTTATTTATATTATTTGTTATTTATATGATTACCACGTGTATTACTACTGTGAAGCACTATGTACATTAATAGCGCTATATAAATAAAGACATACAATACAATTAGGTATTGGAGGGTGTTTTTTTTGTGGTTTGTATTTTGTGGGGGGATTGAGTGAGAGTGGGGTAATTGACGGAAGGTGGGGGTGAGTGAGAGGAGAGAGGGGGTGAGGGAGTGAGGGAGGAAAAGAGGGAGTAAGAGTGAGACATCGGGAGATAAATACATGCGAGGCGGGAGGGGGGGGGAGTGAGGAAGAGGGAATGAGATGGAGGGGAGAGAAATACATAGGAAGAGGGGGGGGGAATAGAGGGGGATTCACGAGGTGTAAAACGGGGGGCCACCGGGAAATCTGTCTGCGGCCCTGATTACATTTCTCCGGATATAATATTTTTCCACCTGTATAATATTGTGGCAGATTGTTGGATACTCACAGAACCAGTTTTCTTTTTACTTTGTTCTCAACTGTATGTTTTGTTATTTGTTTATCTCATTTTTTCTATTTTTGTGCACAACACACGTCTACAAACTCTGTCCTATGAGAACTATAGTATTATAGTATAGTATAGTATTATAGTATAGTATAGTAATATAGTATAGTATAGTATTATAGTATAGTATTATAGTATAGTATAGTATTATAGTATAGTATAGTATTATAGTATAGATACACTGGCAAAGCTCCTTTAGCTGGATACCATGTGCATCTGATTCGCTGGTTAATGTGTGGTAATGCACTGTATTGTGATGCTGTTCTTCACTGTAAGAGATTATTACAATAATTACAGGGACATATCTTTGTAACAGAATTTCCAAAAGTTAGTTAGAGAAGAACAAAGTAGTAAGTCCTTCAATTCCCTCAACATGGAACCTGCAGGTTTAGAAATAAGGTAGCAGTTACCCACACTACCCATTGTCATTGTGTCATTGATCTCATTAATTGTGTCTTAGGAATGCAGAGAAGGGTGGAACAGGTGGGTGACAGGTGTATGCAGATCACACCCTTCTCGCCCTGCGTCTAATAACTGTCTTCTTAATTAGAAAAGTGGCAGGGAGAATAGATTACATTCTTCTGTGATCTTTCCTTATTGTGACCAATCTGAAATTAATATTCTGTAAACATAAATAAATGTATCAGACAGGGGAAATCCCCTATGAAGATACTGATGGACCCCTAATACCCAAGGCAAGGGGCTCCTGTTTTTCCCTGACCCCCCTGCGGATGGACCCCTTAATTGGAAGATCTTTACCCTTTGGACATTTTACTATCACAGTGTGGCATGGATGGCCTCATGGACTATGGTAACTGATGTGAACTGTGAACCATTTTTGATCCCATACTAACAGTCTCTTTTTGGTACTGTGCCTGGTTTGCCTTGATTATACCAACTGCATTTACGGTGTATGTATATAACATATGTATTTGGCATCAGCATGTATTAGGCAATCTGGTGCATGTGTTATCTATGCTTGCTGTGTGGCTTTATATTTACTAGGGGTGAGGGGGGCCATGTAGGTTCAAGGGGTTGTTGTTAACCCCTTGTTCTACATATATTTTGTGCTTGTAGGCTTTCTTCCCTTGCCTTGGGTATTAGGGGTCCATTAGTATATTCATAGGGGATTTCCCCTGCCTGATACCTATTCTATCACAGGAGGATGTTTGTTTTAATATTTTTTGTATTTTATGTTTGATTATTTGTGCCGTTTAATAAATCATATTTTTCTTTGATAGTTGTTCTGAGTATACCTGAGTGCTGAGTTGGGACGCTCTTCTTTTTCTTTTCGTTGTTATATTACTTCTAGTCCCTAGCACCGTTAGTGGTTATTATATTACTAATTTAAGTACTCATTATTTGCTGAGTCTGTTGCAGCCAGTTTGTCTTGTTGTAATAAATAAATGTATAAAGAACATTTAAAAAATCCCTTTAAAAACCCTTTGACTATATCATACAGTTAGTTTCTGTTTCCTTGTCCAGCAAACATTTGCTTTTAATACTGAAATACCCTGCATGCATTTTGTCAATACCACACTACTATTAATTTATGGTTCAGGCTCCTGTGACTTACAGTATATAAATTATCTTACGTATATAAGGGCTGGGAGAGTCAGACACACATTGCAGGCTTTTCTGGCATTGAAGAGGTTTATAAATAAAGAGTATATATATATATATAAATATATATAGACGCATGCGCTGCCCGCACTGTCATGGACGCCGTCAGGCTGTTACCAGCTATGCCTAGAAGCACATGCGTCACATGCGACAAGGTGTTCCAGCTGATGCTCGCTCCCTGCGGGTTGCCAGACACGCGATCGGGTTGTCCAGTGACGTGCCAACATAGGCGTCGGGGTAATGTATGCATCATATGACCATCCTACCTTAGATGCGGTTACTCCATTGGTGCTGGTTAGCAACATTGTTTCTTATTGGTGTAAGTTGGAAGTGGGCTGTACCTGGGATTGCAAATTTGGTTTTTCAATATTGTTTTCAGGTGACCTTGTGCATGATGTTAGGAGTATATATGGGTGCTTGGAACAGTCACTTGTGCACCGCCCTGAGGAAGGTCCCTCTACAAGGACCGAAACGTTGGCGGCCCTGTGTTCACAATACACATTTTTTGGACTACTACTGCGGTGTGCTGTCTTTTGTCATCAGGATTTTCCTGGTTACTACATGTCTATATATATATATATTAGTTTGTGAAGTGAAAATACTTGTGGGAGATATGTCGATATAGAGGAAGTGCAAATAGATGTTTTTGTTTTTTTAACAAATTGCTCCATTTTCTGCTTGTGTATGGCAATGCGTTTCTTATATTTGTGTGTTTCATACGCCTAAAAGATAAAATATGTAAAACTGTTCATTCAATGTCTTTATACATTATGTATAACCCTGTTCACTTAATGTAACCATGTATTTGTAACCATGTAACTGTGCACGCAATGTCTTGTATATAATGTATACCCTGTTCATTTATGTAACTGTATTTGTAACCATGTATTATTTGTCTTACTCTGTGCCCAGGACATACTTGAAAACGAGAGGTAACTCTCAATGTATTACTTCCTGGTAAAATATTTTATAAATAAAATAAATGAAAAATGTATTTGTCATCCTAACCCTATGCCCAGGACATATTTGAAAAAGAGAGGTAACTCTCAATGCATTACTTCCTGGTAAAACATTTTATAAATAAATACAATAAATAAATATTATTTGATATAAACTGTTATCCAGAAAAAGTTTACACCATTTCAGACATTGCAGATTTTTTTGATGCAAATACAAGATCAAAACGTGACGCAGAGACACATAATTGTGTTTATTTTATTATAATTTGTTAGTTGTATAAATGTAAGGTGTAAATCAGGGTCATGGATGGGACTCTTGGATGTTGCTTGTGTAAAATTGCAATGTTCTGGTTTTAACAAAAACCATGAAGACTTGTCCTAATTATTGCGCGAAAATAATTATTATTGATCCCAAAAATATATGATGACAGGTCAGCTGACCCTCCCCTCTACATACCCCTGAGATATGCCCCAAGGATTCTTCACCTTGTGTCCTGTCAGCTTTCACTCTGGCGGCTGATTGGTTGGGACACTGCCCAAATTGGGAATAGAAGGCTCATGTCTGGTTGGTTTCCAGCACAAGCAAGAGGAAGAGAGGACCCCCAAATCTTCACAGGACATCTCAGGCTCCCTACACCTCTGCAGGATGGAGGTCACAATGTCCCTCACCCTCTTAGCCTCCCTGATACACTGTAGCATGGGGTTACCTCTGCAGGTATTTAACTTTTAAAATTTTGCACACTAATATTTTTGAGCGCTCCATAATACAGATTCAGCAACAAGTTCAAGCTGTTGTCTCCAAGGGATGATTTGATGGATCTGTTCTCCTATAACAAGACAGACCTGTACAATCTCCTCAATAGAGCTGGATGTGGGGAATACCATTCGTTATTGCTTGTTACATTTAAACATTTCTAATTAACCAAGTGCTTACATTGGGCTTTCTAAACAGGACTTGTGGATTTCAAATGTCTATAAGCAATGGTATGTTTTATGTACATAACTGTATGGTCTAATATCATTTTCTCTTATAGATTTTCTTTGAAAACCTGGACAAAAAGGGTATGTATTCATTCTTTATTAAGTAATAACTATTTTATGTGCTTGTCTCACAATGGGTTTAAGAATAAGAAACATATTTGAACATTCTGGTACAGTATTTTACCATAACAACCATCATAAAAACCGCACACATTGTATTAAGGTTTGTACTTTTTTTAGTCCTATAATTTTAACTTAATAAACAATTAAAAACATTGTGTTAGTATATAGTCACAATGCTTTGACATTTTAATAAAGGGTAGAATTTTAGGACATTTACATTTTCATTAATATTTGATTAATTCCTATTGATCTAGTTGCAATATAATATATGTATACTACATGGACAATCTGTTTAAATACTATTTCTCCTTGTACCTATCTTAGAAACTGTCAGAGCCTTTTCAGCATTATTGCAGAATCTAACAAAGGTAGAGAAATCTATGTCACTGACGTACGCTAGAAGGGAAACCCCCGCACCAGCAATCATTCACAGGAGCATATTGTTGTGAATATGATGGTTTAGAATTGATCAGCCACACATGTTCGGGTTTCATTTCAAGGTGATATTTCCCTTTCATTATTTGGTACACAGGCATAAACACGTGAAAATGATTTAAAACTGGGACCCTTCACGTCTCTCTCCAAGTCACTGTAAATGGGCTGTTTGTCATATTATTCTCTATTCATAACTAGTTAGGATTGTAATGCTTCCTTTGTTAAAATGGATTTGCACCATATACTATGCTGGGTGGTCATTCCGTGCATCTAATACTTCTCAGAGCTTGTTGGGAGTCTGTGTACTTTCCCAGGGGGAAAATAAGTTTGTGTGTGTGCTGAGCATGGCCATTTTAACTGAAACTTGTTTGTCTTTTGTCACAGAAATTGTATTTGTGATGGTGATGTTTTTAATTAAAAATCAAAACACAATTTCAGTGCCAAAACGCAAAGAAGTTTGACTTAGAACACACGTTTTTAGCTATTTGCACTTCTTTATTTATAGTAACTGAATTCCTTGTGTGTCTGAGTGTGTGGTGTGTGTCAGTATGTGAGTCAGTGTGAGTGTGTGTGTGTGTCAGTCAGTCTGTGTGTGTCTGTCCAGTGTGTGTGTGTCAGTCAGTGTGTGTGTTGTGTGTGTGTGTCAGTCACTGTGTGTATGTGTGTGCCAGTCAGTGTCAGTGTGTGTCTGTGTGTGGTCTCTATGTCCTGATGCCGATGCCTTCTGCGCAAGCGCAAGAATGGGGGCAGTACCTGAAATTGCTCTCCTGGCTTCCTATCACATCCACTATTACTTTAAAAATTCTCCTCCTCATACTTTTCAGCCTACACCCTGCTCTGCCCCTCCTTACATCTCAGCCCTAATTTCTCACTAGGAAAGGATCCAATCAATGGGGAAAA